>NW_026843710.1:8804464-9111428 GCF_030254825.1 Meriones unguiculatus
ACCTAAAAAAGATAATCAATTGAGCGGACATGGGGTAAGATGATCAATCCTCGTTTAGAAAGACAGATGGGATGTGCATTGAGTGTATGACAGGAGTCTACTGAGCGCATCTGAAAGACTCTAACTAGCAGTGTTTTCAAAGCAAAGACTCATGACCAAACCTTTGGCAGAGTACAGGGAATCATAAGAAAGAAGGGGAATTAGTCTGATGGGGAAAGGATAGGAGCTCCACAAGGACCAAATATATCTGGGCACAGGGTCTTTTCTGAGACTGACATTCAATCAAAAAATAAAAATTGACAGAGATGGTTTTCTGCCTGATCAGTCACCCATAAATCTTTATAACATTGGAGCATCATCTTTAGCCTTCTGGTTGAGTATATTCAACAGGCATATATATGAAGCAGGAACTATTTAGGCCTTGTTTACCCTGTCTTGGCAGAGTTTAGTAGTCAACTTGGCAGAGTTCAGCAGTCGACTTGTCCTGCATTTAAGTTTGCCCATTTTTAGCAGAATTTGTTCTTTGTGAAGCAAGTGTAATTTCTTTACCCAACTGGCTCATTTGCCACATTTGTAGTCATTTCCATGTGAAGGTTCTTCAATGCTCATTATCTTCTTTGAGGTAGGTGAGGTTTTGTCAGGAGATGACTTGTCTATCATCAAAGGATCTTTAAAATAATACACTTTTAAATGCATATTCTGTAGGTCTCTGAAGTTTCTGAAGACTACCTATCTTTATGTAATCGATCTGTCTACAAAATCATATTTATGTCTTGAACCTACAATTTATATTCCAATGATAAAGTAGACTAGTGTCTGACATAGCTACATGTTGAATAACTAGCAATTAACTTGCTTTACCTACTAGCCTAACCAGTTTTTAATAGCAGTATAAAAGTATTGGAAGTAACCTTGAATTTGTATCAAATTAAAACTTATACCAATGTTTCAAAAAGAAACTTATTTTTGCATAACTATACAAAATCCTTTATCAATGAGTTAAAAATAAACTTATTTGAGAATAACAAATAAAACCCTAAGTTGAGTTGAATAAGCAACCTACCTTTGGTTCTGTTCTTATAAGATATTCTGTATATTCCTTGTTTCACTTTGAATAAGACCATTAACAATAAACATCTCCTAATGAGAATAAAACCATGGCAAACAACAAAAAAACATACCAAACCCACTTTAAGGAAAATTGGATGTTGCTTTCATGGATTTCTTCTAGCTGACATTGTGAATATGTAGAAATCCTATAGGGGGCCAAAGTAACATTAGGAAAAAATGGTTAATTAAGCAAGCAATAACCTTTGTTGTCCAGTTTCTGAATGTTGAGAAAGTCCTCTTTGAGACAGTCTAAAATCCTGGAACAATTAAGATAAGTAGCTTTCTTCAAAGTTATTTTGGGAGCAAGCTGTGATGAGAAACAGCAATTGAAGCAGTTGAGTCAGGAACAACGAGAATGCTGGAACATGCAAGATACTGGAACAGATGTGTCAATGTCTCAACATGCTGAAGAATGATTCTGTCACATTTGATCCAGCATCTCTGCTGTCCAGTTCTTTTGTTCTGCAACCATATAATTTCTCACAAGCACTACAGAGTTCTAAAATTATGAATGTAAGAGGTGTGCAGAATGAAAATAAACTGTAAGCAAATTTAATCTACAACAATTAAAAGGATAGCATAATACATTTTAAGGACATTATACACAAGGATTTATTGGCCAAGTATTGTTGAACTTTTGGCTGAGGACAGATTTTTATGTCTCAGTCAATTTTAGAGTTGTTCCCATGTAAAGGGATAAGCAATATAAGTTGAACATACACTTATGTTTATGTTAAAATCAAAACAAAGTTAGATAGATCAAAATATCTTTTTGGGCTCGTGCATGCCTGTTGAATTAGGCCAAGTTGCTACCTATTTTTAGAGAAGCCTCCCATTAGAGAGACAAGCTGTATGCCTTGAGCAATAGAAAATGCATGTTTTAAGTAAACTTTATATAAACTCATTTTCAAATTCAGAATATGAGCATTCTGTAGGTATTTTGTACTTGTTTTGATGTTTAGTGCTATATTTTCATACATGTTTTGTAGCTATTTGTCCTATCCTCTTGTTTATATAGAATGTGTAGTTATGCTTTTGTAGTCAAACTTAATTTTAACGCATTATTACCTTTACCATTTAAGCATACCCTAGGCATCTTGTACCTGGGCTTTACACTGACATTGACTATTTTTTGGCTTGCCTCTTTTTTTATACAGACTGGATAGTTATGCCTTTTATATACTTTCTATAAAATCTCTTAGCATTATCATATAAATTCTCTTATCCTTAGCCTTAAGAATATCCTAGGCATCTTGTACCTGGATTTTTACAATGGTTTTTGGTACTCTCTAGCTTGCCCTCTTTTTGAAATTGGATGGACAGTTTTGTTTCTTAAACATATGAATATAATTTTTGAGTTTTGAAGACTAAACTAGGTTGGCATGTACTTTGCCATCTTTAAGCCTCCTCTGTCTTTTTTACATAAACATGACCAACATTTTTCCTCAGTCAAAATGTCTAATTTTTAAAAGGATAACACAGTTTTCAGAACAGTGTGACATTATCTCTCTTTACATAAAACTAAAAATGATGTAAATCCTACCTATAGATCACTAAGGACATAACATCTATTATTAAGAAAAAATTAACTACATGGTAAATTTAGGAAAATTTTGTCATTTTGAATCTTAGAGTATCTCTGCAAATGGCTAAAAAGCAGAAGTTGCCATCCTGACTTTTATTATGTAAAAAAGCTTGATCCTGAACTCAGAGATCTGACTTTTATTTCTATTTTTTTTTTACTTTGTGTTGGCATAAAAGGCATGTTACCAACTTGTTCAGATATATATATATATATATATATATATATATATATATATTTTTTTTTTTTTTCAAATCAGTATCATTGTAACTCAAAGGCTTTAAATGAAAATTAAATTTACGCTACAACAAACAAAGCCCAATTTGTTGTTTTTACTGATATTTTAGGGAATTAGTGGACCCTTACTAGAAAGAGCTGACAAGTATCTTATAGCCAGAGAGCTTTGAATTTTGCCATTATTAATCTAATTATTAGGAAGGGTACCCTTTTTCTTGACTGTTACTTAGTATTCTAATCCTTGTTTTTTTTTTTTCGCATTTTCTCCTTTAACTTTCTTGAAGAAGGTGTGGAGAAGAACCAACACCATTAAACATATTGCAAAGTGATCCTTGATTATGACAGCCAAAATGAAGCCAAAAGGGATTAAAACACCTTCTGCCATGGCAAGTTCTTATTTTACATGCAGTTTAGGCCAAACTCTGTCTAGAGGTCTATCTGTCTCCAGTTTCTTTCTTTCCCACTATGGCAGCAAAGCTGCACCAGTTAAGCCAGCCACAGTATAAAGGAGCAATGCTTGTTTACCACTCATATATAGTGCAGCAGCAGCCGGTTTTGTTAAGTGTCAGGTCTACTCAGAGCAGGCTGTGTTTTGCTCTTGGGCAGGTTTAAGACTCTCTCTTGAAGAGACAGTCATTTACCTGGGTGTTTTCAGGTTATAAGTTTGGGTTTTTTCACTGGGAACTTATTCCACCAAATTATGATAAAGTATGATTTAAGGGGTGTGGATATTTAGAATATTTGGATGCTATTTTTTGTAAGTGACTATTAATATTTACTGTTGATTTATCTCCTGGTAAAGCTGCTGTTAGTCCTAAACAGTTGTAATAACCAAATCATCACAGAAAGACTGTGTTAATTTACTTAACCTAGAGCACAATGCTGGGCAATATTTACTCCCTCCTAAACCTTCAAGCCCTCATTGTTTCCTAACATTTATATTTTACCCATTATACTGGCTTTTTGTGAAATAGTATGTCCAATCCATCACCAGATCTGTCTTTCATATCTCTCTCTCTCTCTCTCTCTCTCTCTCTCTCTCTCTCTCTCTCTTTCTCTGTGCTCTCTCATGCTTTTCCCCAATCATTTCCAGCCATCTGGCTCTCCCCTCTTTCATGTCCTCTGGCTCTACCCTTTGCACAATAATGTGGCTAGTTGTTTTATTTTGGCCTGTTTATCACAATGCAATATCTGGATTGAAACCAAAGACTACAGGGGAGAGGGGGAATCAGCTTTTGAATGAACAAGGGTAAGGTATATACATTTATAAAGAACATTATACCAACTGAAAAGGGTCCACCGGAAAAAGAAAGTGTAAATGGGGAGAGAGAGAGATGTGAAGAATGGAGACAAGACAAATGCCTGATCAAGTCTCACTTTACTGAACATGCAAATAACACTTACAAGGCAAAGGTACAAGTAACCTTTTTTTCACTGTAGCAACACATATGTGCCACCTAGCAGGGCATCCAGGAATTTACTCAAGCTTACACAAAGTTTGTGGTCTGGTTCCCAAGGTTGCAGGGAACTTGCTATCCACTTCTCAGGCTCAGAACAGCCCACTTGCAGAGATTGCCAAGGACAGTCTCTGAGACCAGCATCTGTCAAGGCCAGAATGCAGAATTCCAATGACCAGACTCCTTCAGAAATCAGACAATTCCTGGTATTGGTTTGGCTGAAAAAGAGAAAATCTGTGAGTATAAATGGAGAAATGAAGTGAAATAAATAAACTATTTGACAGGTAATTCTGTTCTACACTACTGTTGCCAAACCCTTATGAGTAGTGTTGCTGTAGTTGACCTGGCTATATATATAGCCTACTCAGTGGTCAGTGAGGAACCCTTCTGGTCCTGTGGTTTACACTTAAAATTGGGCCTTCAGGATGGTGAAATGGGTCTGTGTTATAAACCTAGGAAAAAAGAGAAGCTGTGTTTTCTGCTGTGGTCCTCCAGAAAAACCATATAAACATAGTGTTAGTGGAAAGACTGCTTGCTCAGATGGGCCATTAGAGCCCTTTTATCTTTTTTATATAGGAGGGCTACTGATTTCTTTGAGTCAATTTTGAATCCAGTCTATTGGCATAATGTTCTTTTAAAATGTATAAACCTTACTCTTGTTTATTCAAATGCTGATTTCTTCCACACACTCTCTGGTTTCAATCTGGATATTAAACTGTGATACTCATTCTAAGCATCCTGTCTCAACTCTTGTGTAAACAGGCCAAAATAAAGCAACTGGACACAATGTTGAGCTGGGAGGAGCCAGAGGACAGGAAAGAGGGGAGGAGCTAGAGGGCAGGAAATGAGTGGGAGGAGAAGGGGAAAAAGGAGAGCTAGGAGAGAGAGATGGAGGAGAGTTCATGGAGGACATGGAGCATGAACCAGACCAAAGATTTCACAAAAAGCAAGTATAATGTGGGAAATTCATATGTTAGGAAGCTATGGGGGGTTGGCAGTTTAGGATGGATCAACTATTGCTCAGTATTATGTTCTACGTTAACTAAATAAACCAGTCTCTCTGTGGTGATTTGGGTATACAGCTGTTTAGGACTAACAGCAGAGTTACCAGAAGATATATCAATAGTAAATATTAGATTTTAACAACAACAGTCACTTTGCAAAAGATTTTTTTTCAGCTTTAGGAATTTCCATGTAGAATTTTGTGGGGTCACTCAAATTTACTATCATATCATCTGTAAATAGTGATATTTTCACCTCATCCTTTCTGATTTGTATCCCCTTGTCTACTTCAATTGTATTGTTGCTCTAGCAAGGACTTCCAGAACTGTTGAAAGAGTTAGACTAACTTTGTAACCGATATGTCTTCTAAAGCCTATAGTTTTGAGTTTTATGTTCAGGTTAAGCCAAAGCCTCTTAGTACCTTTCAAGAGAACAGAAGAATGTGACCCTATCTGTGAGGACAGATATAAAAAGGCAAACAAGCAATGACCTTCACTCAGCAAAAAGAAGGACCAAACCCTTGTCTTTGAGATAGTGTTTGTTAGCAACGAACCCAGACTTTTTCTGAGTAGCTTTTACCTCCAGCCAAAAGTCCGCAGCCCCTAATCTTCAAGGATGAGCTAACCACCCCCACCTTAAGTTGAAGCTGCATCCACATTTGGCAGGACTGGCCAAGCTTGAGCACCTAAGATTAACCAATTATCTCACTTTATAGCTTCCTCATCCAATCCTAAGTTGCCAAAACTGCAACTTCAAATTTCCTGAAATTTTTCTTTTAAAAACCTAAAGACCTTTGTCTCCTGCCACTCTTTGCTGACCAGCAGGGGTGACCTCATTGTGCAATGGTTAATAAACCTCTTGCTTTTGCAATGAGTCTTGGTCTGGGGGAGTTTCTGGGAAGGGTGTGATCTTAAACTCCTGAGCTGTGAGACCCCAGGTCTTACATTTTTGGTGCGTTTGGCTGGGAAAGGGCGTGCCCCTTCCCTAACCCTCATCAGACTGAACTCAGAGGTCGAGTTTGGAACAGGTTAGTCTGTTTCTGTCTTACCAATCTGTTACTTGTCAGAGATGGCCACCATGAGACAATCTCTCAATCAGATTTCTGTGGTACCAATCTGTTTCGGTTTAGGTGCCTATCTGGACCTTTTTGGTCATCTGATCAGTCATTTCTATAGACAGACGTATCAGAATATCAGTTGACTGGGAACCGGGGGACGCTCCAGCTTCCATTTGGGAAGTTGGATCTGAGACAGTCCTCTTCCTGTCTGATTTTCATAAAGAGTGACTGCCACTGGGCAGTTGTTCTGTCAGGACATTGTGGTCTGTGAACAGGGAGGAAACAGAGATTCTGCTCCTCCATCCTGTACTAGGAAGGAGCAGAAAGATTTTGCTCCCCCAGCAATTTGAATCCTGTGTTTCTTATGTATGTATGTATTTTTCTGTGCCTGTTTCTTTGTAGACTTGGACCGATGAAAATTCAGACAGAGGACAGTTAAAATTAGATGTAGTTCTTGGCTCTGGAGCACACACAGCTGCATGGCAGGTGACACCAGGCAGTGTGCTCTCCCTCCCAAGGGAGCCAAGGAAGGAGTGCTTTCTGGTGGCTGTGGAAACACATGGAGCCAGCTGGAGGGGCTGGAGCTTGGTCAGGGCTCAGACATTTGATTTTCTATGGAATAACAATGCACACCCAGCAAGGCACAGGCTTGATTTGGCCCCTTGTTGTGATGGGCTGCCGAGGAACACAGGGGAGGGGAGATGCCTGTCTAGGAAGCAGGTTCAGGACCTGCAGGAGAGGTAAGCTAGAGTGAAGCTTACAAGGGAGCCAAGGGAGCAGACAAGGCTTGTGGGCTCACTTGGTGGAAGTCCTTACACATGGCTAGGCAGGGATTAGCACAGGAGCTGCTCAGGCTGCTGAGAGTGAGGAAAAACTCCTCCCCTTGCCTTTATGCCAGCTCATCAGGGAAGTGAGTGGCAGAGCTCACCACCCCCTCTTGCTCCTCTCTTCCCTCCTCCCACCAAGGGGGGCTTGCAACTTACAGATCAAACAGCGATTTAGGAAAAAAAAACTGCACTTGTTGTAATGTTTAGAATTACAGCTGAGTCTAAATAAAAAGAGTTTTATCTGTCTGTTTAAATATATGGCCATTATATGATTGATTTCAACTGGTCTTAAATGGTTGGCATGACCAAAAATAATTGGATATGTTTTGGGATTAAATTCAAATTCTTGTTTAAAACACGTATATGTGCCTATGTGCTTGTAGGGTCTATGAATACATATGTTTAAATAACAACAATATAAATTGCCACATGGTATGGCTCAGGAAAAGAACAAAGTTTACAAAATCTCTGAGTCAAAATGATTTTATTTCCTTTTAGGATAAGAAGGAAGTCTCATTCTAAGTTGATATTGGTTCTAAAGATTGGGTTGTTTGCAATGATAAAATTTTGTCTTGAAATCTGGTTTTGACTTTTAAAATTATGGTTATGCTTTGTAAATTCACTCCTGAAGAGGATACTTTGTTCTGATATTGCAGGGATGAGTTTTAAAAATTGTTTAGGTGTTTAAGATGATAAGACATATGCAGTTTATCAGATTTTTTTAAGCAATAACTCTTGGGTAGTCTAACAACAAACTTGGAACAGTTTCCCAACCCTTGGGGTAATTAAAGAAAATTTTTGATGGGAGTTTTTCTGTTGTCTAAAAAAACAAGAGAGAGTGAGCAAGAGATATTAAAGAAAAAAAAAGCTTGTCTAAAGCAAGAGTGTCTGGTTAAGCCAAAAGAATGAAGCTATGAACCTAAAGGTATATAAAATGTTATAAAAGGTTTGTGTATGTATGTAAAAGCCAGTGGGCATATGAATGATGCTTGCTTTGGTTCTTTATACTTACAAATAAAATTTGAGAAAAAAAAACTATATTTAAATATGTTATAATTCATTTAAAAAGCAGGTGATTCCTCACTACATTCCAAAATGTTTTCTTATGCTCTTTTAAGGGGAAAAAAATTCTGGCTGATAGGTTTGATATGGCTATGTTTGGTATTGTTAGTTGCAGCCTATGCTAACACATGGCTAGCTGCCATAATGGTTCAGGGATAGAGAGCACATGAAGCTGTAGTTTTGCTGCCATATTTGTTTAGGACTTCCAGCTGAGTTCAGTTACACGTGGCCAGCCACCATGCTGGTCTGGAGAAAAAGAGGGTAGAGCCATGAGTTTACCACCATTTTGTTTAGGTATCTCACTTATGTTCAGTCCTCTGATTAGTGTTAAGTGCAAAGCTTTTTACTGTTCATTTTTAATACAGCAAGATCTGCTAGCCCCTCTATAAACTGTATCTGATTAAAAGGTTTACTTTAATTTTAGTTCAGAAAGAGCAGACTTAAAGCTGCGCTAATGACTGTAGTTGGTTAAGATGTTGAGCTTTACCTATTGTCTTTGTATAGGGTTTTTTAAGGTTAAGCCTAGGATTGGTAACTATAAAGTTTGCCTATTTGTCTTAAAATATATAGTTCTAGAACATACATCTCAGAAATATGCTAGAACTAGATTGAATAGCATTCTGTTTTATAGGACACAGTTTAGAACAGATGATAAAAACGAAGAGTAACTCAGATATGCTGGCCTTCAAGCATATCAGAGATCTGATGACTATGGCATTTTAACATATTGTAAGTTTATTACAAGAGAAAGTCCCAAAATCTTGGCAATAGATTTCTAAGGTCTCTGAGAAGATTTGGACAACAACAGAGGACTGCAACTCTGGATTGTGGTATGCTAACCGCTGGGCAATACTTCCCCAACTGACCAATGGCTAGGGCCCAGCCTAAACTGTGGACAAAGCTGGGGACACCTGAAAAACCATTGTCTCACATTGTGAGAGGCAAGGTGAGGTCAATCTCTCCTGTTCCTCTTTCCACAGCAGCAGTTTATCATCCTCTATGCCTGATGGCTGGACTGCCTCTGCTCAGGAAGCCAGAAGACCACAGGATCCAGGGACACTGCCTAGGTGATGGACTAACTAGTTATCTCTGTCATTTTGATTGGTACATTTACTTAGCTCATAATTTATCCTTCTCAGATCTCTGATCACACTGATGGCTAGGCCGGAAGGCTAGGCTTAGTTAATGGTAGCTTGACAGATAAAGAGCAGACAGTTAGGTTCACTATCAGCTCATTGGACAGTGCATTAGTTAGTTAGAACTACTAGGTACTATATCTTTTGTGTAAAAAAAAAAGACAGGTTTGCCTTGCTCATGGGCTTTACATCAGTTGCCAATGTCTTATAATAATAGTTGGATAAAAAAATATAACATTTATGTAGCGTCTGAGGATATAAAAATTCATGTTATAAAAATCTAAAAAATGTTGGTCTTTATATATATATATATGTGTATATATATATATATATATATATATATATATATCCTACTTTATAGCTTCCTCATCCAATCCTAAGTTGCCAAAACTGCAACTTCAAATTTCCTGAAATTTTTCTTTTAAAAACCTAGAGGACTTTGTCTCCCAGTGCCACTCTTTGCTGACCAGCAGGGATGACCCCAATGCTCAATGGTTAATATAAACCTCTTGCTTTTGCGATGAGTCTTGATCTGGGGGAGTTTCTGGGAAGGACACAATCTTAAACTCCTGAGCTGTGAGACCCCAGGTCTTACACTATTTTGAAAAAAATGTGGAGAAAGTGGGTAGCCTTGCCTTGTCTCTGATTTCTGTGGGATTGCTTTAAGTTTCTATCAGCTTAGTTTGATGTTGGCTATAGGTTTTCTGTATGTTGAGTTTACTATATGTAGGTATAGTATGTGCTTTGTATCTGGGATCTCTCTAATACTTCAAACATGAAGGGAGGTTGGATTTTGCCAAATGATTTTTCAGCATTTAAGGACACTATAGTGTGTGTGTGTGTGTGTGTGTGTGTGTGTGTGTGTGTTTCTATCATTTCTTTCAGTTTGTTAATATGGTGGATCACATCGATGGACTTGACTATATTGAACCACCCCTGCCTACCTGAGAGGAAGCCCACTTGGACAGAGTGGATAATATCTTCGATATGTGCTTATATTCAGTCAAAGACAAAAAGTACCTTGGTGGGACCCTCACCAAGCAAGTCAAATACTTGTATGAAAAAAAAATTTTTTTTCAAGTCTCTGAAGAAAGAATTAGAAGATATCAGAAGAAGGAAAGATTTCCCATGCTCATGGCTTGGTAGGATTAACTTTGTAAAAATGGCCAACTTACCAAAAGCAATCTACAGATTCAATACAATTCCCATCAAATTACCAACACAATTCTCTACAGGATTGAACGAATATATTTTAACTTCATATGGAAAAATGAAAAGTCCAGAATTGCTAAAACAATCCTCTAGAATGAAATATCTTCAGGACGTATCTCCATCCCTGATCTCAAGCTGTATTATAGAGCAATAGTAATAAAAAGTACATGGTACTGACATAGAAAAGGAATAGTGGATCAAAGGATCCGAATAGAAGACCCAGAAATAAACTCACACACTTATGGACACCTGAGTTTTGACAGAGATGCCAAAAACCATACAATGGGAAAAAAAAGAAGCATATTTAACAAATGGTGTTGGTCTACCTGAATGTGTACATGAAGAACAATGCAAATAGATCCATACTTGATGAACCTGAACAACACTAAAGTACAAGTGGATCAAAGACCTCAACATAAAACCAGACACATTAAATCAGTTACAAGTAAAAGTGGGGAAGCAGCTTGAACTCACTGGCACAGGAGACAACTTCCTGAACTGAACACCAACAGCACAGGCTCTCAGAAGAATAATCATTAAATGCACTTCATGAAACTGAAAAGCTTCTGTAAAGCATAGGACACTGTCATCAAAACAAAATGAATGCTTACAGATTGGGAAAGAATCTTCACCAAGCCTTTATGTGACAGAGAACTAATATCCAGTATATATAACAAACTAAAGAAGTTGAAAAGCAACAAATCAAGTAATTCAATTTAAAAATGGGGAACAGAGCTAAACAGAGAATTGTTGATTAAGGAATAATCAATGAATAATTGAATGACAGAGAAACATTAAAGAAATGCTCAAAGTCATTAGCCATCAGGGAAATGCAAATCAAACCGACCCTGAGATTTCACCTTACCCCCATCAGAATGACAAAGATCAAAAACTCAAATGACAACACATGCTGATAAGATTGTGGACAAAGGGGAATCCTCTTCCCTTGATGGTGGGAATATAAACTTGTTCCTCTACTCTGGAAATCAATGTAGCATTTTCTCAGACAAGTAGGAATAATGCTTCCTCAAGATACAGCTAGGCATATATCCAAAAGAGGTTCAAGTACACAATGAGGACATTTGTTCAACCATGACATTTAACAGCTTTATTTGTAATAGCCAGAACCTGGAAAAAACCCTGATGCTCCACAACTGAAAAATGGATATAGAAATGGTGGTACATCTACACAATGAAATATTATTCAGGAAAAAAAAAAAACACGAAATCATGAAATTTGCAGGTAAATGCTGGTAACTGGAAGGGATCATCCTGAATGAGCTATTCCAGAAGCAGAAAGACACACACTGTATATACAAATTCAAATAGACATATAATGTAGGACAAACCTACTAAACTCTGTATACCTAAAGAAACTAATCCATAGGGAGGATCCCCATTTCAAAAGGCAAAGAGCATAAACATCAGAAGAAAGAGAAAACAGAGAACAAGTTAGGAGTCTACCACAGAGGGCTTCTTAAAGGCTCTGCCCTGTAGACTATCAAAGCAGATGCTGAGATTTATGGCCAACTGTTTTGGAGAGTGCATGGAATGTAATAAAAAAAGTGGGAAATGTAAGATCTGGAGAAGATAGGAGATCCACAAGAAAAGCAACAGAATCAAAAAAGTTGAGCACAGGGTTTATTCCTGAGAACCATACTCCAACCAAGTACATGCATGGAGATAACCTAGAACTTCTGCATAGATGTAGCCATTGGCAGCTCAGAGTCCATGTTGGTTCCATAATAACGGGAACAGGGACTACCTCTGACATGAACTGATTAGCCTGCTTTTTGATTACCTCAGCCTGAATGGGGATCAGCCTTACCAGGGCACAAAGAAATAGAATGCAGCCACTCCTGATATGATCTGATAGACTAGGATCAGAAGGAAGGAGAGGAAGACCTCCCCTATTAGTGGCCTTGGGAAGAGGCATGTATGGAGAAGAGTGAAAGAAGGTAGGATTGTGAGGTGATGGGGTTTTATGGGGAAATACAAAGTGAGTAAAGTGTAATTAATAAAAACTAAAATAAAAATATTGAAAACATATAATTCCTTTTGGATTTATATTATATGAGGATATGCTTTGAGGTTTATATGCCAATGAAAGTGACCAGAAAGAATGAAGACTCTGTCTCTTGCTGTCTATCACTTTATATCTTTGTTTCTGTTGGTCTTGGTCTTTATTTCTGTACCTGTCTCTGTACCTTTCTTTGTGATTCTCTTTCAATCTCCCTGTCACTGCCTGCCTCTGTGGTCCGGTATGAAAACCTCTCAGTTTTGGTGAAGGATTACAACAAAATGACTGATTGCTGATGTGACATCAGGGATAGTCTCTTTAAGATATAAGCAATGTCTTAATTAAATGATTTTTGTGCAAAGATTTGCCTTGGTCAGGGAGCATTATACAGAAAATAATTTACTGACTGAGGACATATCTGTGTATTTAACAAATAATAATGTAATCTGTGATGATGTGAAAGTCACATGTCAAGGACATATGACTTTATTAATGACCTCTTGAAAGAAATATGTGACACTTTTCCTGAACTAGGAGTCTTGGACACAGGAACTATCATCTCTTGGTTGTGTAGCTTTAGCTACCTAGATTGAGGTATGTACGGTTGCTCAGCCTTTCTCTCAAGCATGCTGTTCACTTGGCCCTTTTAATAACTGGCTCCTGAAACGCTTAATGGCTTTTACCTCTTGCATGACATCATTTTTCCTCTTAACCAATCAGCTCCTGAGAAAAATCTTGAGGTTTCCATGGAGATGAGTAAACGACCTTTCCTCAGTGTCCATTATCTCTGATCCTGTGCACATGTGACTTTTTATTGTGAAATCCAACAAGCCTTTATCTAATCTTTTTATCCACATCCCACACCTTTACTCCTGTTTAGCTCTGTGACAATGTCAGTTAGGAAATGAAACTTTAACATTACTTTATTTAATTGGAAGCTTACTAATTAGGGAAGCTTCAAAGTGATATGTGATTGACAAGGTGGTCTCACACTGTGATCTTGGATCTTAAATTTCCAAGTTGTGACTGTGAATTGAGCAGTTACTGGTGTACCGACTAAATGTACCTTTTCATTTTCATTGATATAATTGGATGGCAAGTTCTAGGGTTCCCTGGATTATTGATTCCTAAAGAGCATGGAAAATAGAAGGAAAACAGACAATTTTTGGCAGTGGTTTGGCTCAAAATGGCGAAATAGCAGTGTATTTGAACAGAGAACAGTGGGGCAATAAACTATTTAACAGATGGTGCTTTTCCACACTAGTGTTGCCAAACCTCAATGAGCAGTATCCCCTTGTCTGACCTGGCTGGATTGGCAGCTTTGTCCTACTCAGTAGTCATTGAGCACACATCCTGGTCCTGGGGTTTACAGATAAAAATGCTCCTTTAGGACAGAGAAACAGGTCCTTGTTATATACATAGAACACAAGAGTAGCTGGTTTTCTGCTGTGGATCCCCTGAAAAAGACTCTATACATAATGTTAGTTCCAGGTCTTCTTGCTGAGAAGTGCCATGTGAGCTCATGGGGTTTGAGGTAGCTCATTAAACACAAGTTTGTGGCTACAGTTCTCAGCTACATAACTGGTTTGTGGAAAACATGCCTTACAAAGTCAATCTCTGTCCTCCATTAGCAGAATATTTTCTCCAAGTTAAAAGCCATTGTAAAATTTGTCAACATATTATTTTAATGTTTATGTGGTAATTTTATTTAACATATGTTACACTACTATTCCATTTTTCCTGTGTTCAAATTCCTACCCATGTGTCACACTACAAATACTTCTTTTCTTTTCTTTAAAATACATCAATTTAAGTATGTGTTGTTCTTATACTAATTGGAATATGATCAGAGTCTCAGTGCAAAGGCCCTTAAAGAATCTGAGTTCATCCTTGCTGCAACCTGGGACGACTCCCAAGGAGAATCTTTTAGTCCTAAAGAGATCTATCCTTCATCATCTTGATAAGAGTTTTTCTTATGTATTTATTTATTGCAATTTGTCTACTTTGTATCCCCTCTGCTGGCCCCTCCCTCTTCACTTTCCAGTCTCTCCCACATTACTTCTCCTACCCCTATGCCCTTTCTAAAATTCCCCTGATAGGGGAGGTCCTCCTCATCCTTCTATCTAAACCTAGCTTATCAGGTCTCATCAAGTTTGGCTGCATAAGTTTTGTCTGAGGTCTGATTATCAGGGCACTGTTTTCCTTGTGTCCTCAATTCCCTCTTCTTATGACACTCTTTCTGTCTCCTGTCCTGAAGCTCTGAGGAGAGGGAGAATTTCATAGGGAAATCCCTTTTAGAGCTGGGTGTTTTAAGGTGTCTTTGTGCATAAGATCAGACTGTGGGTCTCTGAATGCAATCCCATTTGATGCAGAAGGAAGCATCTCTGTGGATCCAAGTACATGACACTGATCTATCAGTTGAGGGAAGAGAAAAACACATTTTAATAACAAGAGCCTGGGTTGATTATATTTGCTTAGGATGCCATGGCTTAACATCTCAATTAACTGTCACCCACTTCCTAATGTGGAACACTGGTTTGGTCACAAACTATGGCCTTTTGGAACTTTATCCTCCACAAATTGGAGACCTCCTAAAAAGTGAATACATAACCTATTTATTTTTCTGCGTTTTAGTTACTTCACACAGGATGATTATTCCAAGTTCCCTCCATTTGCCTGAAAATATCATAATGTCATTTTTTGAAGCTGAATAATACTCCGTTATGGAACTATTCCACATATTCCCCAAAGGAGAATGTCAGTCCTGTTCTTTAGATCTAGGAAGTTGAAGGGACTTTAATCATTGCTTTGAGTGACAAAATATCAACATAAGAATTTTCCTTTAGCCAAGAGTTCCCTCCACCTTCTTTCACTTCCTGGTGATTTGAATTGCAATGTCCCCTTGAAACTCTCTATTTAAATGTGGAGTCACCAGTGAGGAAATGTCTAGAAAGGGTTAGTATATATGGACTTGTGAGATAATGAATTTCCCATAGGAGTTATATTATAGGAGGATATGCTTTTAGGAGAATTTCATAGGAAAATTCCACTTAGAGCTGGGTGTTTTAAGGTCTTTCTCTGAATAATATCAGACTGTGGGTCTCTGTATGCAATGCCATTTGGTGCAGAAGGAAGCATCTCTATGGATCAAAGAACATGGCAATTGTCAATCTGTTGAGGACAGAGTGCAACATTTTTAATAACAACAGTCTGGGTTGCTTGATAATTTCCATATGATGCCCTGGCCTCAACAGCTCAATTCACTGCCCTCTAATCCTCCTAGGGGAAGACTGGTTTGGTTTCCAAAGATGGTCTAAAGGAACTTAATCCCCCAGTATTAGGAGACCTCCTAATAAGTGAATACATACCATATTTTTTTGTATTATAGTTACGTCACCCAGGATGATTTTTCCTGGTTCCATCTATTTGCCTGAAAATATATCTCTCTGTCTTTCTTAGTATCCCTCTCTCTGCCTTCTGCTTGTGGTTCAGTATGAAAAGCTCTCAGTTCTGCTGGAGGACTACAACAAGTTGTCTGCTTGTTGATGTGAAATCATGGAGAGTCTCTGTGAAAATATAAGCAAGGTACCAATTAAACACTATGTGTTCAAAAACAGCTTCGTCAGGGAGAGTTTTCCCAGAAAGTAATTCACTGACTGAGGACATATCTGTGCATTTAATAAATAATATTAGCATCTGTAATAATATGAAAGTCATATGTCAAGGACACAGGACTTTATTAATGACTCATTTAAAAGAAATATGTGACACTTTTCCTGAACTAAGTGTCTTGGATACAGGAAGTGACTTCCTGGTTTATGTGATTTCAACTGCCCAGACTGAGGCATGTAGAGCTGCTCAGCTTTTATTTTAAACAGGCTGTCACTTGGACCTTTTAATAACTGGCTCCTGAAACTCTTACTGGCTTTCACCTATTTCATGACATCATTCTCCTTCTCAGCAGTCAGCACCTAATCATTGTGATATCATAATAGCATTGTGATGTCATCATAACATTGGATGTCCTAATAGCATTGTGAAGTCTTACTGTTGTGAAGTCATAATAGCTTTTTTATTTCAAAATTCCATTGGGATGTCATAGTACAATCACATCAAAATACCATTGCAAAGTCATAATAGCAATGTGATGTCATAATAACATTGTGAAATCATAATACCATTGGGATGTCATAATATTGTAATGTCATGAAAGCATTGTAATGTCAAAATAACTTTGTGATGTCATAATAGCTTTGTGACTTCCTATCATTATGATGTCTTAATATCATTGAGATATCATAATAGCACGGTGAAGTCAGAAAAGCATTGTAATGTAATAATAGCATTAAGATGTATTAATATCATTGGAAAGTCATACTGTTGTGAAGTCGTAATAGCATTGGGATGTCATTGAAATCATAATACCATTGGGATGTCATAACATTTTTATATCATAAGGGTATTTTTGATGTCATAATACCTTTGTGATGTTTTAATAGCATTGTGATTTCATATAATTTTAAGTTGTAATAGCATTGAGATATCAAAATGTGATGTTATAGCATTGTATTGTAATAATACCATTGTGAAGACATAACACCAATGTCATAACTGTAATGTCATAATAGCCTTGTGAAATCATCATAGAATTGTGATGTCGTAAAACCATTGTAATATCAAAATTCAATTGTGATGTTATAATTCCATTGTGGTGTTATACCACATATATCATGATGAATTTTGATGTCATAATGCCATTGTGGTAGCATAATTGAATTGTGATGTCATCATTAATGTGATATCATCATAGCATTGTGAAGTCATAACATTGTAAAGTCATAATAGTATTTTGATATCAATATTCCATTGTGATGTCATAGCACAATCCTGTTGTAATACCACTGTATCTATAGCATGGTGATGTCGTAATTTTAAAGTCATAATACCATTGTGATGTCAAAAAAGCATTGTGAAGTCATAACACCATTGTGATGTCATATAATTATATCATCAAAGCATTTAGATAATGTACATTTGTGATGTCATAATACATTTTTAAGTCATAATATCATTGTGATGTTAAAATTCCATTGTGATGTCATACCAAAATTATGTCATAATAGCATTGTGATGTAAGAATAGCATTGGGATGTCCTAATATCATTGTGATGTCGTATCATTGTGAAGTCATAATATCATTGTGATTTCAAAATTCCATTGTGATGTCATACCATAATCACATTGAAATACCATTGTGATGTGATAGTGGCATGGTGATGTCATAATACCATTTTGAAGTCATAATACCATGTGATGTCATAATGCAATTGTTATGTCATAATAAATAACATTGTGAAGTCATAAAACAATTGTGATACCATAATACCATTTTGCTGGGAGCCGAAGCTATCTACGGAAGCCAAAGCCAAAGCTATCTAGTGGAGACAAAGGTATCTACGGAAGCCAAAGTCAATTAGTGAGCCAAAGCTATCTAGTGGAGACAAAGTTACTGAAGCAAAAGCCAAGTAGAGAGCAAATGTCATTTAGTGGAGACCTAAGGCATTTAGTGAAAGAGTTATCTAAGACCCTAAATCATGGGTGATAGATTGTAAGGACATCCATTTGTTAGAGCATCTGTAAGATATCTTTAGAGAACATCCTCATGGTATCTTGCAGGTACAATATTTAACCCATGAAAGTACTCTTCCTATTTCCTGCAGCAATAGATTAACCTTCCCCCTTTCCAGTCTTCTCCCTATATAAATTGGGTAAAAAATTCTAATAAACGGAAGCCTTGATCAGACAAATAGACTAGGCTTTTATTCCTGTGTCTCTTGTCCCTACCCCTCCATTCCTTTCAATCTTTCAACTTTAGGAAACCCGTTAAAGCCCTGCGGGTCGGGGCACCATTTGATATCGAAATACCATTATGATATCATATCACAATCATGTCTTAATAAATTGTACTGTCATAATAGCAACGGGATTTCATGATGAATTTTGATATCATAATGACATTGTGATATCATTGTGATCAATGATATTGTGATAGCATTGTGATGTCATCATAGCATTGTGGTGTTGTTATATATTTTTATTTCATAATAGCAATGTAATGTAATACTAGCATTGTGATGTCATATCATTAAGATGTCAAAGAGCCAATGTGACATCATAATATCATTGTGATATCAAAATTCCTTTGTGATATTATACCACAATCATGTTGTAACACCATTGTGATGTCATGATGCAATTGTGATATCATAATAACATTGTGAAGTCATATCACCATTGATAGCGTAATAGCATTTTGATGCCATTATAGCATTGTGATGTGTTCCTATTATTGTGATGTCCTAATACCATTTTGATGTCATCTGCTTGTGAAATCATAATAAGATTGTGATGTCATTATAGCATTAGAATGTCATGAAAGCACGGTTATGACATAATAGCATTAGAATGTCTTGATGAATTTTGATGTCAAAATGCCATTGTGATGTCACAATATCTTTGTAATGAACTCCATTATAAAAGCATAATAGCATTTTGAGGCCATCATAGAGTTGTGATGTTGGAGGTTCATCAAGATGGCGGCGCCAGGATGACTCTTATTCTGACCAGCATCACAGCAGGATCGGCACAGTGACCAGCAGTCAGAACTCATGGCCATAAAACACAAGTGATGTGTTTCCCAGGTGAGAGGATACCCCATGGTGGGTGATTCAATCAGCTTTAACTCACCCAGCTAAACCATGGAAGAGATCTTAGTTTCGCCAGATGCTTGGTCGCTAGTCCAGAGCCACAAGACAGCATGCTCTGATCACTGTCCCAGACTGAACTGTGGGCACCACAACATCAGAGAATGAGATTTCCAGTTGAGAGATAACCACAGGGTGCAGGACATCTCCTGGAAAAGACTCGGGTTCTGCAGGCACCCAGGAACCACCCCAGAGCCAAAGCCAGGGACCCAGGTGCCTGAACAGAGTCCTGCCTGTGAACCTGACTCGCTGCCCCAGATACAACAGTGGAAACCAGGGCACCAGACACTGAGTTTCTCTGTCGGGTGCAAACCAATAGGGAGGGGAACAGCTGCTCTGATCTCAGAGCACTCAGCCGATAACACCACCCTGAAATGGTCTTGGGAAAAATTACCCAGTTTCAGGAGATGCCCAAGCACCCAATCCCTATAAATGCAGAAAGGCAGAGCCATGTAATTCTTTGCCTACAGGTTCTACTCACCATCACAGAAAGAAAGTCTGTCCACAAAGCAAAGACTGGGTGTCCCTGTCAGGAAGAAACTTGACAGCAGGAGGACCATCAGGTCAAATGCTCAGGATACTCAGCTCCAAAAGACTATTTGGATTTATCCAGAATTTTGGCTCTAGCCTTCTACTGCAGGCAGGAGCACTGTGCTCACCAGCCATTATTGAGTACCTCTAGGGCCCTGGGAAACACAGCTGCATGCGCAGACCTAAAAAAACCAGAGAGCCATTACAGCAGCCCTTAGATACTATGCCAAGGATCAACCAGTTATCCCTCACTGAACTGACAAAACTGTGGGAAACCCTGGTTCTTCAAGAGGACTGCACCCAACAATTATGCTTTAAGAGCAATAGCTGCTGCTCACTAAATTCAGAGCAAGAAACCCAGCAGTAGGGCAGCCATCACCAGGACCACTCCTGATGAGAGGAGAGCCTTCCTGAACACCACAGATACCATACAGGTTCATAAACCTGCATGCAAGCAGAGGGAGGAGGGGGGGTGGGATTGGGCAGAGAGGAGGGAGGGGCTTATGGGGGGATGCAGAATGAATAAAGTGTAATTGATGAAAAATTAAAAAAAAAGAATTGGAATAATTAAAGAAAACGCAAATGGAGGAAATCATGGAGAGGCAGAACCTAGGAAAGAAAACAGGAACTACAGAGATAAGCATAACCAACAGACTACAAGTGATGGAAGAAAGAATCTCAGGTGTGGAAGTTATAATGGAAGAAATCGATGTAGCCATCAAAGAAAATTATAAATCTAAAAATTCCTGACACAAACCATCCAAGAAATCCAAGACAATATGAAAAGACAAAACCTAAGAATAATATCAATAGAGGAAAAAGAAGATTCCCTCCTCCAAGGCCCAGAAAATATTTTCAACAAAATCATTGAAGAAAATTTCCCCAACTTAAAGGGGAGGCCTATAAGAATACAAGAGGCCTACAGAACACCTAAAAACGTAGACCAGAAAAGAAAATCCTCCCCTCATATAATAATCAAAACAGTAAGTACACAGAACAAAGAAAAAAATACTAAAAGCTGCAAGGGAAAAATGCCAAGTAACATATAATGGCAAACACATCAGAATCACACCTGACTTCTCAACAGAGACTATGAAAGTCAGAAGAGCCTGGATGGATAACATGCAGACCCCAAGAGAACACAGATGCAGCCTAGGGACTGTACCCAGCAAAACTCTCAGTCCTCATATATGAAGAAAAAAAAGATATTCAATGACAAAAACAAATTTCAACGACACCTACACACAAATCCAGCATTACAGAAGATACTAGAAGGAAAAATACAACCCCAAAAAAACTAACTACTTTCAAGAAATCATAGGAAATAAATAACCTCACTACAGCAAAACAAAAAGTAGCCAAACACACAAACACACTAACATGGCCAACATCAATATCAAAGGATCAAACAGCCCCTAGAAATTAATCTCCCTCAACAACACCTACACACAAATCCAGCATTACAGAAGATACTAGAAGGAAAAATACAACCCAAAATAAACTAGCTACTTTCAAGAAATCATAGGAAATAAATAACCTCATTACAGCAAAACAAAAAGTAGCCAAACACACAAACACACTAACATGGCCAACATCAATATCAAAGGATCAAACAGCCCCTAGAAATTAATCTCCCTCAACATCAATGTATTCAATTCTCCAATAAAAAGAAACAGACTAACCGAATGGATGCATAAACAAGACCCAACAATCTGTTGCATACAAGAAAAACACCTAAGACAGAAAGATAGACATTACCTGAGATAAAAGGGCTGGAAGACAGTTTTCCAAGCAAATGGACACAAGAGACAAGAAGAAGTAGCCATTCAAATTTTCAGCCAAAATTAATCAAAAGACCTAGAGAAGGATATTTCATACACATCAAAGGAAAAATCCACCAGGAAGATAATACAATCCTGAACATCTATGCCACAAATGAAAGGGCACACACATTTCTAAAAGAAACTTTAATAAAATTTAAAACACACATAGACCCCCACACATTAATAGTGGGAGACTTTAATACCCCACTCTCAAGAAAGGACAAGTCAACAAAACAGAATTTAAACAAGGAAACAATAACTCTCTCAGAGGTCATGAATCAAATGGACCTCACAGACATCTACAAAACCTATCATCCAAATTCAAAAGAATTTACCTTCTTCTCAGCACCTTATGGAACCTTCTCCAAATAGACCATATTGTTGGTCAAAAAGCAAGCCTCAACAGATACAAGAAGATTGAAATAATCCATTATATCCTGTCTGATCACCATGGACTAAAAATTGGTCCTCAATGACAAAAATAGCAAAAGGCCTACACACACATGGAAACTGAACAACTTGCTACTAAAAGACAGCTGGGTCAAAGAAGAAATAAAGAAAGAAATTAAAGACTTCCTAGAATTCAATGAAAATGAAGGCACAACATACCCAAAATTATGGGACACAATGAAAGTAGTGTTAAGAGGAAAGTTCATAGCACGAAGTGACTTCAAAAAGAAATATGAAACATCTAATGCAAGCAACTTAATGGCTCACTTAAAAGACCTAGAAAAAAAAAGAAAAGAAGCAGACACACCAAAGAGGAGTAGACAGGTGGAAATACTCAAACTCAGGGCTGAAATCAATAAATTAGAAACAAAACAATTCAAAGAATCAATGAAACTAAAAGCTGGTTCTTTGAGAAAATCAACAAGATATAAAAACCCTTAGCCAAACTAACTAAAAGGCAGAGAGAAACTATCCATTTCAACAAAATCAGAAATGAAAAGGGGGTCTTAATCAAAGACACTGACAAAATCCAAATAATTAGGTTTTACTTCCAAAGTCTATAAGTCACAAAATATGGAAATCTAAATGAAATGGACAATTTTCTCCACCAATTCTACCTGCCAAAGCTGAATCAGGACCAGGAAACCAATTAAATAGTCCTATATCCCCTAGGGAAATAAAAGCTATCATCAAAAGACTACCATGCAAAAAAAGCCCAAGGACAGATGGTTTCAGTGCTGAATTCTACCAAACCTTCAGAGAAAAGCTAAAACCAAGACTCTTCAAACTATTCCACTAAATAGAAACAGAAGGAACCCTACCAAACTCATTCTATGAAGCCAGAGTCACCTTGGTACCTAAATCTCACAAAGACCCAACAAAGAGAATTTCAGGCCAATCTACTTCATGAACATTGCTGTAAAAATACTCAACAAAATACTTGCAAACTGAATCCAAGAACACATGAAAGATATCATCCATTATGACCAGGTAGGCTTCATCCCAGTCATGCAGGCGTGGTTGAATATATGGATATCCATCGATGTGATCCACCACAGAAACAATCTGAAGGATAAAAACCACATGATCATGTCCTTATATTCTCAAAAGGCATTTGACAAAATCCAACATCCATTCATGTTTAAAGTATTGGAGAGATCAGGGATACAGGCATATAACTCAACATAGTAAAGGCAATAAAGAGTAAGCCTATAGCAAACATCAAACTCAATGGAGAAAAACTTAAATCATTCCCACTGAAATCAGGGACAAGGCAAGGCTGTCCACTCACTCCATATTTCTTCAACATTGTCCTCGAAGTCCTAGCTAGAGCAATAAAACAATTGAAGATCAAGGGGATACAAATTGGAAAGGAAGAAGTCAAAGTATCACTGTTTGCAGATGTTATAATAGTATACCTGAGTGACCCTAAAAATTCTACCAGAGAACTCCTACAGCTGATTAATACCTTCAGAAAAGTGTCTGGAAGAAAATTAACTCAAAAAAATTAGTAGCTTTCCTGTATACAGAAGACAAATGGGCCAAGAAAGAAATTAGGGAAACAAAACCTTTCACAACACCCTTCACAAGTACATAAAGTTCATTGATGTTAATTGAACCAAGCAAGTCAAAGACTTCTATGAAAATAATTTCTATTCTCTGAAGAAGGAATTAGAAGATAACAGAAGATGGAAAGATTTTCCATGCTCATGGCTTGGCAGGATTAATACATTAAAAATGGCCATCTTACCAAAAGCAATCTACATATTCAATGCAATTCCCATCAAATTACTAACATAATTCTTTTCAGACATTTAAAGAAAAATTCTCACCTTCATATGAAACAACAAGAAACCTAGATTTGCTAAAACAATTCTCTACAATAAAAGATCTTCAGGAGTTATCTCCATCCCTGACCTCAAGCTATACTATAGAGCAATAATACTAAAAACTGCATGGTACTGGCAGAGAAACAGACTAGTGGATCACTGGAATTGAATAGAAGACCCTGACATAAATCCATACACTTATGGACACCTGATTTTTGACAAAGATGTGAAATCCATTAAGTGGAAAAAAGAGAGCATCTTCAACAAATGGTGTTGGTCTAACTGGAAGTCTACATATAGAAAAATGCAAATAGTTTGATACTTATCACCCTGCACAAAACTAAAGGCCAAGTGGATCAAAGACCTCAATATAAAACCAGACACACTGAACCGCTTAGAAGAGAAAGTGGGGAATACTCTTGAACTCATTGGCACAGGACACAACTTTCTGAACAGAATACCAACAGCACAGGCTCTAAAAGCAACAATCAATAAATGGGACCTCATGAAACTGAAAAGCTTCTGTAAAGCAAAGAACACTGTTCTCAGAACAAAACACCAGCCTACAGATTGAGAAAGGATCTTCACCAACCATCTGACAGAGGGCTAAGATCCATTATATATAAAGAACTAAAGAAATTAAACAGCAAAAAATCAAGTACTCCAATTAAAAAATGGGTACAGAGCTAAACAGAAAATTCTATGCAGAGGAATATCGAATGGCAGAGAAGCACTTAAAGAAATGCTCAGCCTCATTAGCCATCAGGGAAAAGCAAATCAAGATGACCCTAAGATTTCACCTTACACCCATCAGAATGGCTAAGATCAAAAACTCAAGAGACAGCACATGCTGGAGAGGTTATGGAGAAAGGGAAACCCTCCTCCACTGCTGGTGGGAATGTAAATTTGTACAACCACTCTGGAAAGCAATCTGGTACCTTTTCTGACAACTAGGAATAGTGCTTCTTCAAGATCCAGCTATAACACTCCTAGGCATATATCCAAAAGATTCTCAAGTACACAATAAAGACATTTGCTCAACCATGTTTGTATCAGCCTTATTTGTAATAGCCAGAAGCTGGAAACAACCCAGATGCCCCTTTGCTGAAGAATGGATGCACAAATGGTGGCATATCTACACAAGGGAATATTATTCAGCAATAGAAAAACAAGGAGGTCATGAAATTTGCACATAAATGGTGGGATCTGGAAAAGATCATCCTGAGTGAGCTGTCCCAGAAGCAGAAAGATACACACAGCATATACTCACTCATATAGACATATAATATAGGATAAACCTACTAAAATCTGTATACCTAAAGAAACCAATCAAGAGAGAGGACTCTTGCTAAAATGCTCAATTCCTATCCAGAAAGGCAAAAAAGGCTGGGCATCAGAAGAAGGAGAGTAGAGGGAACAAGTCAGGAGCCTGACAGAGAGGACCTCTGAAAAGCTCTGCCCTGCAGACTATCAATGCAGATGCTGAGACTTACGGGCAACCTTTGAGCAGAGTGCAATGAATCTTAAAAAAGAAGTGGGATACAGTAAGATCTGGAGAGGACAGGAACTCCACAGGAGAGCTAGGGACCCAAAAATCTGAGTACAGGGGTATTTCCTGAGACTGCTATTCCAACCATGGACTATGCATGGAGATAACCTAAGACCCCTGCACAGATGTAGCCAATGGCAGTTCAGTATCCAAGTGGGTTCCATTGTAATAGGCTCAGGGACTGTCTCTGACATGAACTGATTGGCGTACTCTTTAATTTCCTCCCCTTGAAGGGGAAGCAGCATTACCAGACCACAGAAGAAGATAACTCCTGATGAGACCTGATTGACTAGGATCAGAAGGAAGGAAAAGAAGACCTCCACTATCAGTGGATTTGGGGAGGGGCATGCATGCAGAAGGTGGAGGAAGGGAGGAATTGGGACAGGAGGAGGGAGGAAGCCGCAGGGGGGATACACAGTGAATAAAGTGTAATTAATAAAGAAAAACTTGTAAAAATAAATTAAAAAATAATTGTGATCTCATAAAAACATTATAATGTCAAAATAACATTGTGAAATCATAATACCATATGGATGTCATAACATTGTGATATCATAATACATTTGTATTTTCTTATTAGCACTGTTATTTTATATCATTTTGATGTTCTAATAGCCTTGTAATATCATAATAGTATTGTGATGTCTTATCATTTTTATGTCATAATACCATTTTGATGACAGAATAAAGTTGTTTTGACATAATACTATTTTGAGGTCATAATAGCATTTTGAAGTCATTATACTATTGTGATGTAATAATAGTTTTGTGATTTCATCACAACTTTTTGATGTCATACTAGCATTGTTATTTCATAATAGCCTGTTTAGGTCATAATGTGATTATAATGTCATAATACCATTCTGATATCAGAATAAAATTGTTATGTCATAATACTATTTTGAGATCATACTAGCATTGTGATTTCATAATAACATTGTGATATGATAATACTTTTGTGATTTCATCACAGCACTGTGATGTCATAATAACATTTTCATGTCATACTAGCCTATTTAGTTCATAACATGATGATGATGTCATAAAACCAATAATACCATACTGAGATCATAAAAACTTTGTGATGTCATCAGAGCACTGTGATGTCATTATAGCATTATGATATCATATCATAATATCAACATTATGTCATAATATCATTATAAATTCATAATAGCATTGTGCTGTCGTGATAGTACTGTGATGCCATGAGAGCATTGTGATGTAATAATAGCATTGGTTGTCATAATACTATTGTGAAGACATAACAACATTGTCATTGTAATGTCATAATAGCATTGTGAAATCATCATAATATTGTGATGTCATAGTAGCATTGTGATATCAAATTTCCATTGTAATGTATAATTCCCTTATGATGTCATACACCATCATGTCTTAATCACATTGTGATATCATAATAACATTGGGATGTCCTGAAGAATTTCATGTCATAATGATATTTTGATATCATAATAAAATTGAGATGTCATAATGACATTGTGATGTCATAATACCATTAAGATATCATAATATTATGATGTCCTAATACTATTGGGATCCTTAAAATACCATTGTGATGTCATAATAGGGTTGGGAATTTTGAGGTCATAATATCATTTAGAGTTCATAATAGCATCGTGATGTCACAACAGCATTATGATGTTATAATAACATTGTAAAAAGCATAATAGCATTGTAATGCCATAATACCATTGTCATGTCAAAATTCCTTTGTAATATCATAAAACAATCATAGCTTTGTGATGGAATAGGACCATTGTGATGTCATTATAACATTGTGAAATCATACTGTTGTGAAGTCATAATAGCATTTTGATTTCAAAATTCCATTTTAATGTCATACCACAATCATGTTTTAAAACCACTGTAATGTCATAATACCATTGTGAAGTCATAATACCATTGTGATGTCAAAATATCATTGTGTTCTCATATAATTGTGAAAATATTATAGATTGAGATGTCATACCATTGTGATGTCTACTAGCCTTGGGATGCCATTACTTCATGATGTCATCGTAGCATTTGTGAAGTCATAATAGTACTGTGATCTCATAATACTATTGTGATATCATAATAACCTTAGGTGATTTCAGGATTGGATTCTTACATAATCAGAACATTGTGAAGTTATAATAACTTTGTAATGTCATAATAGCATTTTGAGGTCCTAATAGCAATGTGTTATCATAATAGCATTGTGATGTCATAACACCATTGTGAAATCATAACAACATTGTGACATTACAATACCAGTGTGATGTCATATCACTGTGAGGATATTATAGCATTGGGATGTTTTACGATTATCATGTAATATTTCCATAGGTGTCATAATAGCACTGTGATATCATAATGCCATTTTGATATTATAATAGCATTGGAATGCCATGCTATTGTGATTTTATGATAACATTGTGATGACAAAACACCATTGTGATGTCTTATCATTTTTATGTCATAATAGCATTGAGATATCAGACAATTGTAATATCATGATAGCCTGTTGAGGTCATGATGCCATTTTGAAATCAAAATTCAATTTTGAATACATAACAAAATCATGTTGAAATGCAATTGTGATGTCATAATAGCATTGTGATATTATAATACTATGGTGATGTCATAGTAGTTCGGAGCTGTCATGACACCATTGTGATGACATAATACCATTGAAATGTCATAAAAAATTTGTGATATCACTATACAATTTTGATGTGATAATGTAATTGACATGTCAATACCATGGTTATGTCATAAGAGCACTGAGATGACATGATACAATTGTGAAGACAAAACAATTACATGCCATAATAAAGTTGTGATGTCATATTACAATTGGGATGTCATAATAGAAATGTGATATCATAATACCATTTTACTCAAAATACCATTGTGATGTAATAATAGAATTTTAATGTTATAATGCCATTGTGATGTCATAATAGAATTGTGTTGTCATCATATCACTGTGATGATATATCATTAAGTGATTATGCCATTGTGAGGTTTTTTGATGTTATATCATTGTGAAGACATTATAGCTTTATGAAGTCATAATCATATTATGACATATTAATATAATTATAATAATTATATTATTATTAAATTATTACATAATAATATATTTTCTTATATATTATATTTATATTTATAATATATTATAAAATATAATATATTATATTATATTATTACATAATAATATTGTGATTTTATAATAGCTTTGGGATATGATAATGCCACTGGGATATCGTGACATGAATGTTATGTCATAATACCATTGTGAGATCATGTTACCATTGTGATATCATAATACCATTGTAATGTCATTATAGCATTGTGATGTCATAATACCATTGTGATATGATAATATCATTGTGATGTTATAAGAGCATTGTGATGATGTAATAGAATTTTTAGGTCATAATTTGATTGTGATGTCAAAATTCCATTGTGACATCATACAACAATTATGTTGGCATGGTGTTATGATATCATAATAGCTTTGGGATTTCATAAAAGCATTGGATGTCATAAAAATGTTGTGATGTCATAAAAGCATTGTGATGTTTTAATACCATTGTGTAGTCATAATAGCCTTGTGATGTTATAATACCATTGTGATGTCATAAATTTGTGATGTCATAATAGCATTAAGGTGACATATGATGTCATAGCAAATTGATGTCATAATACAACTGTGTTGTTATAATACCATGATATGCTGTCAAAAGAACATTGTGATCTCAAAATACCACTGTGATATGATAATACTCATGTCAGGATAGCGATGAGATATATTTATAATTTTTTATTAATTAATTAACTTTATTCATTTTGTATCCCCCCAAAGCCCTTCCCTCCTCACCTGCCGATCCCACCCTCCTTCCCCTTTCTACATGCATGCCACTCCCCAAGTCCACTAATAGGGGAGGTTCTCCTCTCCTTTCTGATCTTAGTCTATCAGTTCTCATCAAAAGTGGTTGCATTGACCTCTACTGTGGTCTGGTAAGGCTGTTCCCCCCTCAGGAGGGGGTGATCAAAGAGCAGGCCAATCAGATTATGTCAGAGGCAGTCCCTCTTCCCATTACTATGTAACCTACTTGGACACTGAACTGCCATGGGCTACATCTGTGCAGGTGTTCTAGGTTATCTCCATGAATAGTCCTTGGTTGGAGTATGAGTTTCTGGGAAGTTCCCTGTGTTCAAATTTTCTTGTTCTGTTGCTCTCCTTGTGGAGACCCTGTCCACTCCAGCTCTTACTATTTCCCACTTCTTACATAAAATTCCACTAACTCTGCCCAACATTTGCCCATCAGGTTCAGCATCTGCTTTGAGAGTCTGCAGGGCAGAGGCTTTCAGAGGCCGTCTGTGGTAGGATCATAGTTTGTTTCCTGCTTTCTTCTTCTGACTTTCAGAAGCCCTCTGTAGAAGGTTCCTAGGTTGTTTCCTATTTTCTTCTTCTTCTTATGTCCATCTGCTTCATCTTTCAGGATGGGGATTGACCGTTTTAGTTAGGGTCCTCTCTCTTGCTTAGTTTCTTTAGATGCACAGATTTTAGTGGTTTTGTCCTATGTTGTATGTTTATATGAGTGAGTATATACCCTGTGTGTCTTTTTGCTTCAGGACAACTCAATCAGGATGATCCCTTCCAGGTCCCACCTTTTACCTGCAAATTTCATGATTTCCTTATTTTTCATTGCTGAGTAATATTCCATTGTATAGCTGTACCATAATTTCTGCATCCATTCTTCAGTTGAGGGGCATCTGGGTTGTTTCCAGCTTCTGGCTATTACAAATAAAGCTGCTACAAACATGCCTGAGCAAATGTCCTTTTTTGTGTACTTGAGCCTCTTTTGGATATATACCCAGGAGTGGTATGGCTGGATCTTGAGGAAGCGCTATTCCTAGTTGTCTAGAAAGTGCCAGATTGATTTCCAGAGTGGTTGTACAAGTTTACATTCCCACCAGCAGTGCAGAAGGGTTCCCCTTTATCCACAACTTCTCCAGCATGTGTTGTCACTTGAGTTTTGATCTTGGCCATTCTCATGGGTGTAAGGTGAAATCTAAGGGTTGTTTTGATTTGCAATTCCCTAATGGCTAGTGAGGTTGAGCATTTCCTTAAGTGCTTCTCTGCCATTCGGTATTCCTCTACAGAGAATTCTGTGTTTACCTCTGTTCCCCATTTTTTAAGTGGATTAATTGGTTTGCTGCTTTTCAGCTTCTTTAGTTCTTTATATATACTGGATATGAGTCGTCTGTCAGATAAAGGGTTGGTGAAGATTCTTTCCTAATCTGTAGGCAGTCACTTTGTTTTGATGACAGTGTCCCTTGCTTTGCCAAAGCTTTTCAGTTTCATGAGGTCCCATTTATTGATTGTTGCTCTTAGAGCCTGTGCTGTTGGTGTTCTGTTCAGGAAGTTTTCTCCTGTACCAATGAGTTCTAGGGTATTCCCCACTTTTTTTTCTCTAGCCGATTTAATGTGTCTGGTTTTATGATGAGGTCTTTTATCCACTTGGACTTCATTTTTGTGCAGGGTGATAAGTACAGATCTATTTTTTATTTTTCTACATGTAGACATCCAGTTGGACCAGCACCATTTTTGAAGATGCTATCTTTTTTTCCATTGTATGGTTTTTGTGTCTTTGTCAAAGATCAGGTGTCCATAAGTGTGTGGGTTTATTTCTGGGTCCTCTGTTCGGTTCCATTGATCCACCATTCTGTTTCTATGCCAGTACCATGCAGTTTTTAAAACTGTTGCTCAATAGTACAATTTAAGATCAGGGATGGAGATACCTCCAAGAAGATCTTTTTATTGTAGAGGATTGTTTTAGCAATTCTGGGTTTCTTGTTATTCCATATGAAGTTGAGAATTTTTCTTTCCAGGTCTGTAAAAAATTGTGTTGGTAATTGAATGTGAATTGCATTAAATCTGTAGATTGCTTTTGGTAAGATGGCCATTTTACTGTTAATCCAGCCAAGCCATGAGCATGGAAGATCTTTCCATCTTCTCATATCTTCTTCTAATTCTTTCTTTCTTCAGAGACTTGAAATTTTTTTTCATACAAGTCTTTGACTTCCTTGGTTAGGGTTACTCAGAGGTACCTTATGTCATTTGTGGCTATTCTGAAGGGTGTTGTTTCCCTAATTTCTTTCTCAGCCCTTTTGTCTTTTGTATACAGGAGGGCTACTGATTATTTTTTGAGTTAATTTCGTATTTGGTCACATTGATGAAGGTGTTTATCTGCTGTAGGAGTTCCCTGGTAGTTTTGGGGTCACTCAATTATACTATCATATCATCTGCAAATAGTGATAATTTTACTTTTTCCTTTCCAGTTTGTGTCCCCTTGATCTTCAACTTGTCTTATTGCTCTAGCAAGGACTTCCAGAACTATGTTGAAGAGATATGGAGAGAGTGGGCAGCCTTGTCTTGTCCCTGATTTCAGTGGGATTGCTTTAAGTTTCTCTCCGTTTAGTTTGATGTTGGCTATAGGCTTGCTGTACATTGTCTTTACTATGTTTAGATATGTGTCTTGTATCCCTTATCTCTCTAATACTTTAAACACGAATGGATGTTGGATTTTCTCAAATGCTTTTCAGCATCTAGGGAGATTATCATGTGGTTTTTTTTCTTTCAGTTTCTTAATATGGTGGATCACATTGATGGATTTCCGTATATTGAAACACCCCTGCATACCTGGGATGAAGCCTACTTGGTCATGGTGGATGATATCTTTGATGTGTTCTTGTATTTGGTTTGCAAATATTTTGTTGAGTATTTTTGCATCAATATTCATAAGGGAGATTGTCCTGAAATTCTCTTTCTTTAGTCGTTCTGAGGTTTAGGTACCAAGATGACTGTGGCTTCATAGAATGAGTTTGGTAATGTTCCTTCTGTTTCTATTTTGTGGAATAGTTTGTAGAGAATTGGTGTTAGCTCTTCTTTGAAGGTCTTGTAGAATTCTGTGCTGAAGCCATCTAATCCTGGGCTTTTTTTGGATGGGAGACTTTTGATGACCGCTTTTATTTCATTGGGGGATATAGGACTATTTACTTGATTTACCTGGTCCTGGTTCAGCTTTGGAAAGTCAAATCGATCAAGAAAATTGTCCATTTCATTTAGATTTTCAAATTTTGTGGCATATAGACTTTTGAAGTTAAGTCCTAATGATTGTTTGGATTTCCTCAGGGTCTGTAGTTATGTACCCTTTTTGATTTCTGATATTGTTGATTTGGATGGTGTATCTCTGCCTTTTACTTAGTTTGGCTAAGAGATTGTCTATCTTGTTGATTTTCTCAAAGAACCAGCATTTGGTTTCATTGATTCTTTGAATTGTTTTATTTGTTTCTAATTGATTGATTTCAGCCCTGAGTTTGATTATTTCCAGCCGTGTTCTCCTTGTTGGTGTGTCTGCTTCTTCTTTTTCTATGTTTTTTAAGTAAGCTGTTAAGATGCTTGAATGAGCTATCTTCTTGGTGGTATTTTCCCTTCATGTGTATGAAGTGTCCTTCCCCATCTCTTTTGATTAATTTTGGTTGAAAGACTATTTTATCAGATATTAGAATGGCTACTCCTGCTTGCTTCTTGCATCCATTTGCTTGGAATGCTGTCTTCCATCCCTTTACCCTCAGGTAATGTCTATCTTTGTGACTTAGGTGTGTTTCTTGTATACAGCAGATTGCTGGGTTTTGTTTAGGTATCCATTCTGTTAGTCTGTGTCTTTTTTTGGAGAATTAAGTCCATTATTATTGAGAGAGATTAATGACCAGTGGCTGTTAGAGCCTTTGAATTTGATGTTGGCTGTGGTCATAGGGTTGTGTGCTTGGTTGCTTTTTGTTTTACTGTAGTGGGGTTATTTATTTCCTGTGTTTTCTTGAATGTAGCTAGTTTTCTTGGGTTGTATTTTCCCTTTTAGTGTTTTCTGTAATGCTGGATTTGTTTGTATGTATTGTTGAAATTTGTTTTTGTCATTGAATATCTTGTTTTCTCCGTCTATGAGAACTGAGAGTTTTGCAGCCTGGGCTATCATCTGTGTTCTCTTAGGGTCTGCATGATATCCTTCCAGGCCCTTCTGGCTTTCATAGTTTCTGTTGAAAAGTCAGGTGTAATTCTAATGGGTTTGCCATTATATGTTACTTGGCCTTGTTCTCTTGCAGCTTTTAGTATTTTTTCTTTGTTCTGTATACTTACGGTTTTGATTATTATGTGGCAGGAGGATTTTCTTTTCTGGTCTAATTTATTGGGTGTTCTATAGGCCTCTTGTATTCTTATTGGCCTCTCCTTTAAGTTGGGGAAATTTTCTTCAATGATTTTATTGAAAATATTTTCTAGGCCTTGGAGAAGTGAGTCTTCTTTTTCCTCTATACTTATTATTCTTAGGTTTTGTCTTTTCATATTATCTTGGATTTCTTGGACAGTCTGTGTCAGGAATGTTTTGGATTTAACATTTTCTTTGAGAGATCCATCTATTTCTTCCATTGTATCTTCCACACCTGAGATTCTTTCTTCCATTTCTTCTAGCCTATTGGTTATGCTAACCTCTGTAGTTCCTGCTTTCTTCCCTAAGTTCCTTCTCTCCACAACTTCTTCAATTTGTGTTTTGTTTTATTTTTAATTTTTTAATTCTATTGTCAGGTCTTGAGCTATTTTGTTTTTTTCCTTCACCTGTATGACTGTATTTTCATGTTTTTCCATCAATTCCTTCAGTTGTTTATTTGAACAACCCACTTTCTTTTATTTCATTCAGTGATTTAAGCATTTCCTCTCTAAAGGCCACAAACTGTTTGGCTGCAGCTTCCTTTATTTCTTTAAGTATTTTATTTATTTCCTCTGTTATCTTCTTCATGAGCATAGATGTTAGGTCATCTCCTTGAATTTCAATTATGCTGGGGTGTCTAGGACTATTTGCTCCTGGATAACTGGGTTCAGGAGATGCCATATTGGTCTGGCTTTTGTTGGTTGAACTTTTATGCTGTCCTCTACCCATTGGGCTATCTTTGTTGTTTGAATTTAGTTTCTAGTTGTTCCTGGACTCTTGTAGTGGAGAGAATCCCTTTGGCAAGAAGATGGTTTTTCCTGAAGTAAGCCTTCTTAGCTTTTTGGTTATAGTCACTGGATGGCCGGTGTTTTTCAGGAGTTGCTACAGCTCACCTCAGGCATAGGGACCTGGGTGGTAACTGTGGTCCTGATTAGTCAAGAAGGCTCTCCTCTCACCAGGAAAATTCCTGGAGACAGCTGCCCTCCTTCCGGGTTTCTTGTTGTGTGTCCCATATTTTGGTCGGTTTTGTTACTGGTTGCCCTTGGAGCAGTATCTGGGGGTTGATCTCAGGGTACCTTTTGTAGAGGTTGGGGCTCTGTGCCCTAGAACCCACGAGGTAATCTGTGGTGGGTGAGTACTGCTGTCCTGGTAACAGCAGGCTATCTGGGGCACAGCAGTTCCCTGGGTTGGGTAAGTCTGTGGAACCTTTTCTGGGGATATACTGGGTTGCCTAAGTCTGTCCCCTTTTCTTTGTTCCTTGTTCCTTGTGAGGGTTTCTCCAGACTGTGACTCTGAGACTCTGGTGTCTTGGGGCACACAGTTTTTTCTGTAAGGAGTAGTTGGTACCAGCAGACCAGCCAGCCTGCTAGTCTGTGGGAGCTGGGTTCCCAATAGCTCTGTGTTGTCTGCTTGGGCCCGATCTGTGATGGCTGGGTGTACTTGCCTGTTTGCGATCTGCGGTCTGTTAGACTTTCCCCAGGTGACCCCAGCAGCATGGTTTCTTCCTTCCCTGTGAAACCATCTCCGGAAGGGGATTCCCAGTCTCTTTTGCACTGGGTTGCGCAGTTTGTCTGTCCTGGTGAGCTGGGCATGTAGCTCTTAGTGCGGCAGGAGGTCAGTTGTGATGGAGGCGGGTACCTGTCATCTGCAAGACTTTCCAGGGAAAGACTGGGTGACCAGTGATCAGACTCGCCACTTTGCTTCTCTGTGGGGTTTTCTTGTGACTGAGACCAGTCTCAGGTACCCTTGTGCCCACTTATCAGCCTGGGAAAGTGATTGGGACACGCAGGCTTGCGGCTCCAGTCTGGAGACCCAAAGCCTGTGTTACCTGGGATTTCTTCCGGGTACTGGCTGGGCAGCTGAGATTGGACCCGACCGATTCCTATGCCATGGGAGCCTCTCCTCACCTGGGAAACATGATTGCTGTAGTTTTAGAGCCTAGAGTTCAGTCTCCTGGTCACTGCATGGAGAGTGCTGTCCTGCTTCTCAGACACAGTGCTGTCCTGGCGCCGCCATCTTGGCTCCCCTGCAATGAGATATTTTATGTGCAGGGTTATGTTATTATTGTGATGTTATAATTCAATTGTGATATCATACCATATGATGTCATAATAGCAGTGTCTTAATAGCATTGTGAAATCATAATAGCACTGAGATATCATGACACCCTTGTGATGACATATTACCTCCTTTGAGATGTCATAATAAAGTTGTGATGTCATTATAGCATTGTGATCTCATAATACCACTGTGAAGTCATAATAGCATGTGAACTATTACCATTCTGATGTCAAAAAAGCATTTTGAGGTCATAATATATAGGTTATGTCATAATAGCATATAGTGGTCATAACCCATTGTGATGTCAGAATAGCATTTTGACATCATCGTAGCATTGTGATTTGTCATTGTTGTCATTATACCAACATTGTTGGTATAATGTTCTTTTGAAATGAAATACACCTTAGCAGTGTTCTTTCCAATGCAGATTTCTACACACTACTCTCTGATTTCAATCTGGATATTGCAATGTGATGCTTATTCTAATCACCCTGTCTCAAATTTGTGTAAAGAGGCCCTAATAAAGCAATTACCACACTGTTAAGTGAAAGAAGGAGCCAGAGTACAGGAAATGAGTGGGAGCAGATAGGGCAAGGGAGCACAGTTTGGAAAGCAGAGCTGGAAGAGAGATCTTAGATTAGTGTGGAGAGTATGAACCAGACCTAAGACATCACAAAAAGCAAGTATAGTGGGTAAAATCTAAAAGTTAGGTAACTATGAGGGCTTGAAGGAGGGAGTAACTACCAGCATTGTGTTCTAAGTTATCTAAATAAAGCTATTCTCTTTGTTGTGAATTAGTTATGCAGCTGTTTAGGATTAATAGCAAGCATTAATAAAAGATAAATAGTAAATATTAATCATTACCTATGACATACCATTATGAAGCCATTATACTATTGTGGTGTCAAAACACCATTGTTATGTCATATTATTGTAAAGATATAATAGCACTGTGAAGTCATAATAGCATTGTGATGTTATAATACGTTGGGATGTCATATACCATTGGGATAAGATGACAACATTGTTATGTCATTATACCATGGTGATGTCATAATACCATAGAGATGTCATCATAGCATTGTGATGTCATACTCTTGTGATGTCATAAAAACATAGTCATACTAGCATATTGAGGTCATAAACCCATTGTGATGTCATAAAAGCATTGTGATGTCAGCATTGCATTGTGCTGTCATAATACCATTTTGATGTCAAAATTCCATTTTGCTGTCATACCAGGCATTTTTATTAATGACCTTTTGAGAGAAAAATATGACACTATTCCTGAACTAAGAGTTTTAGACAGGAACTCTCATAACTAGGTTGGGTGCTATCAGGTGCTCAGATTGTGGCATGTAGGTTTGCTCAGGCTTTCTCTCAATCAAGCTGTGTCCTACTCAGTGGTCAGTGAGAAACCATGCTGACCCTGCGGTTTACAGTTATACCTGGGCTTTCAGGACAGAGAAATGGGTCCATGTTATATGCCTAGGACACAAGAGCTGTGTTTCCTTAGGTGGTGCTCCAGACAAACCCTCTAAACATATTGTTATTGCCAGGACTGCTTGTTCAGCAGAATCTTTTCTTCATTTTCACAGTCATTGTATAAGTTGTCAACATATTATTTTGACTGATTATGTGGGAATTTCATATAATATACAACACACTCCTTTTCCATTGCTTCCAGGTTCAAATTCACAACCATGTGTCACACTATTTTGTTTTCTTGTTTGTTTAAAATACACCAATTCAAATATGTGTTGTTCATATACTCATTGGAACATGATCAGAGTCTCAGTCCAAGTCCCCCAATTCAGAAAACTGAGTTCATCATTTTTGCACCCTGCAACTACATCTAAGAAGAAGCCATCAGTCATGAAGAGGTCTATACTTCATCACTTTGTTCACAGTATTTTTGTGTGTGTATTTATTTATTATGATTTGTTCACTATGTATCTCTTCTGCTGCTCACTCCCTCTTCTCCTTCCAGTCCTACCCACCATCCTTCTTCTATTCATATGCATTTTCTCTAGTTCCTTGATAGGGGACATCCTCCTCCCCCTTCTATCTGACTCTATCTTATCAGGACTCATCAAGAATGTCTCTATCATTTCCTCTGTGGCCTGATTCTGAGGGCATTGTTCTCCTTGTGTCCTCAATTCCCTCTACTTATGATACTATTCCTACCTCCTCTCCTGAAGGCTTTGCAGAGGCTCTGAGGGGAGGGAGAATTTTATAGGGAAATTCTATTTAGAGCTGGGTGTTTTAAGGTTTCTCTCTCATCATAATATTGGTCTGAGGTCCTCTATATGCAATTCCATTTGATGCAGAAGGAAGCATCTCTGTGGATGCAAGAACATGGCACTGATCTATCAGTTAAGGGCAGAAAAAATATTTTATTAACAACAGCTTGCATTGCTTGAAATTTTCCATATGATGCTCTGGCCCCACAACTCAATTAACTGCTACCCAATCTCCCTAGTTGAAACTGACTTGGTTATAATAGATGGCCTACTGGAACTTCATCTCCTACTATTAGGAGACCTCCTAATAAGAGAACACATATCATATTTGTCTTTCTGTATTTTAGTTACTTCACACTGGATGATTTTTCCTGGTTCTATCCATTTACCTGAAAACATCACTATGTCATTTTCTAGCTGAATAATACTTTCTTATAGAAATATTCCACATTTTCTCCAAAGGAGATTGTCAGTCCTGTTCTTTAGTTTTTGGAAGTTGCAGGCCCTTTAATCATTGTATTGAATGAGAAACTTTCAGGATAACTATGTTCTTTTAGCCTAGAATATCCTCCATATTCTTCCATTTCCTTGTGATTTGAATTGCAATCTTGCAGATCATCTGTTTACAAGATTAGTCCACAGTGAGGAAATGTCTGGAAAAGGATAGATGTTATGGCCTTGTTAAATAATGTAATTCCTATTGTAGTTAAAATATAGGATGGTGTGCTTTGAGGTTGATATGCCAATGAAAGTGGAGTATCTATCTTTTGGTCAGACAAAATGGAATATCTATCTCTTGGTCTCTGTCACTTTGTACTTTTTTTCTATCTTGGTCTCTCTATTTCTGAATATGTTTGTCTAGCTCTTTCTCTTTCAGTCTCCCTCTCTCTGCCTGCTGCTTATGGTTCAGTATGAAAATCTCTCAGTTCCGCTAAAGGAGTAAACAAGATGACTGCTTGCTGAAGTGACATCCTCGATAGTCTCTGTAAAAATTTAAGCAAGGTGGCAATTTAATGTATTTTGTTAAAAGATTTGCCTTAGGGAGTAAGTAATTCACTAACTGAGGACATATCTGTGCATTTAACAAATAATAATGTATTCTGTAATAATGTGAAAGTCTCATGAGACTTTTCTAATGACCATTTGAAAGTAATCTGTGACAGTTTTGCAAAACTAAGAGTCTTGAACACAGTAACTCTCATCTCTGGGATGGGGCTTTCAGCTGCCCAGATTGAGGCATATAGGGCTGCTAAGCTTTTTTCTCAAGCAGGCTGTACACTTGGCCCTTTTAAATACTGGCTCCTGAAACTCTCACTGGCTTTCTACCTGTTTCCTGACATCATTCTCTCTCTCAGCCAATTAAGCACTTGAGAGAATCTTGAGGTTTCCATGGAGATGAGTAAACAAAATCTCCTCAGTGTCCAGTATATCTGATCCTATACACAAGTGACTTCTTATGAAACCCAAAAATCCATTATCTCATCCCTTTATCCAGATTCCACACCTTTACTCCTGTTTACCTCTGTGACAATGTCAGGTAGGAAATAAATATTTAATGTTTATTTAATTGGATATTTAATTATTTAATGTTTAATTTAATTCCTAAGTATGGAAGCTTGAAAGTGAAGTGGGATTAAGGGGAATGTACCAAATGACAAGGTGGTCTCCTACTGTGGTCTTGGATCTGAAATTTACTAGGTTGTGACTTTAAACTGAGCATTTACTGGCATGCTTTCTAAATATACCTTCATATTTTTATCAATATAGTAGGCTTGCAAGCACTTGGGTTCCCTAGGCTATTTTTCTTTAAGAGTAGTGAAAAGAGAAGGAAACCGGTAATTCTTGGGACAATTCTGAATAAAAGAGATAAAGATTGGTTATTGTAAAAGAAAAACTGAGGGGAAATAAACTATTTGACATTTGGTGTTGTTCCACAGTAGTGTTAGCAAACCTCTATGAGCAGGGTTGCCTTGGATTATCTTACTGTATCTGAAGCTGTGTCCTATTTAGTTGTCAGTTATGAAACCCTTCTCATTTTCATAGTTAAAACTGGGCCTTGAAGACAGAGCAATTGTTCCTTGTCATATGACTAGGACACAAGAGCAGCTGTGTTTCCTGCAGTGGTCCTCCAGAAAAACCCTCTAGAAGTAGTGTAGTGCCAGGACTACTTTTTCAGAGGTACCACCTGAGTTCATGGTAGGCTACGTAACTACTAGTTTATGGCTAGGATCCTCTGCTACATAATGAGATCCTGAAAAGCTTGCCTTATACAGTAAAACTCTACCCTCCTTTTGCAGAAACTTTTTTCCATGTTAAAAGTCACTGTAAAAGTGGTCAACATTATTTTTACTGATTATGTGATGATTTCATATAGTATACATTACAGTCTTTTTCCAGTGATCACAGATTCAAATTCATTCCCATGTGTCACAATATTTTTTTCTTTAAATTACCTCAATTGAAGTATGTGATGTTCATCTACTCATTGGAACATGATCAGAGTCTCAGTGCCAAGTCCATTATAGGAAACTGTGTTCATCTTTGCTGCACCCTGGCACCACCCCAAAAATGAAGCCATAAGTTCTGATGAGTGCTATATTTCATCACATTGATCACAGTTTTTCTCATGTATTTATTATGATTTGTGCACTTTGTATCTTTTATACTGACCCCTATATCTTCTCCTTCAAGTCACACCAACCCCTCTTTAATACCCTTGTTCCCTGATTCAGAAGGACCTCCTCCTACTTTTATCTGACTTTAGCTTATCAGGTATCATCAAAACTTGCTGCAGTCTGATTCTCAGGGCATTGTTCTCCTTGTGTCCTCAAATCTCTGCTTATTACACTCTTTGCCTCCTCTCCTACAGAATTCCTAGAGCTCTGAGGGGAGTGAGAATTTCATAATAAAATCCCATTTATGTTTAAGGTCTCTCTCTGCATAATATCGGACTGTGGGTCTCTATGCATTTCCATTTCATGCAGAAGGAAGCATGTCTATGAGTACAAGAACATGGCACGGATCTATCAGTTGAGGGTAGAGAAAACATATTTTAATAACCACAGACTGGGTTACTTAAAAATTTCCATAGCATGCTCTGGCCCAACAATTCAATTAACTGCCACCCAATCCCCCTAGTGGAAGGCTGTCTTGGTCAATGTAGATTTCCTATCAGAACTTTATCTCCCACTATTAGGAGATCTCAGAAGATGTGAAGACATAACGTACTTGGATATCTGCATTTTAGTTACTTAAACCAGGATGATTTTTCTGGTTCCATTTATTTGCCCAAAAGTATCATGATGTCCTTTTCTTAGCTGATTAATGCAGCATTATGGAAATAATAATAATCCAAATTTTTCCCAAAGGAGATTGGCAGTCCCATTCTTTAGATCTTCGAAGTTGCTGGTACTTTGATCATTGTATTGAATGAGAAACTGTGTGGATAACTATGTTCTTTTAGCCTAGAATACCCTTCATCCTCTTCTACTTCCTGATGATTTGAATTGAAATTTCCCCTTGCAGCTCATCTGTTTACAAGATTAGTTCACAGTGAGGAAATGTCTGGAAAATTTTAGATGGTATGGCCTCATTAGATAATCTAATTACTATTGGAGTTATATTATAGGATGGTGTGCTTTGAGGTTGATATGCCAATGAAAATGACTAGCTAGACATATTTGGTCTCTTTTTATCTTTGTTTCTGACTATCTCAGTTTCTTGATTTCTGAATTTATGTCTGTCGCAATTTTCCTCTCTTCATGCCATTTGTGGTTCAATATGAAAAGCTCTCAGTTTTGCTAAAATACTACAAATACAACTATATGAGTGCTTGCTGACATGGCATCCTGATAGTCTCCGTAAAAATATAACTAATTAAATGCTTTTTGTTCAAAGATTTGCCTTGGTCAAGGAGAATATTCACAGTAAGCAATTCACTGACTGAGGACATATCTGTGTATTTCACAAATGAAAATGGAACCTGTGATAATGTGAAAGTCACATGAAGTTATTACTGATAACTGGAAAGAAATATGTAACACTTTTCCTGAACTAAGAGTTTTGGATACAGGAACTGGCATCTCTGGGATGTGTGCTTTCAGTTGCTCATATTGAGCCCTGCAGGGCTGATCACCCATTACTCAAGCAGGCTGTCCACTTGGCCTTTTAATAACTCGCTCCTGAAACTCTCAGTGGCATTCACCTGTTTCATGACATCATTCTCCCTCTCAGCCATTCCTTACCTGAGATAATCTTGAGGTTTCCATGGATACAAGAAAACAAACATTCCTCAGTGTCTTGTATCTCTGATCTTGTGCACATCTGAATTTTTCTTGTGAAACCCAAGAAAAAAGAAACCCAAGAAGCCTTTATCTCATCCTTTTATCCAGATTCCACAATTTTACTCTTGATTTCCTCTGTGACAATGTCAGGTAGGAAGTGAAACTGTACTGTTTATTAAATTGGACAGCTTCCTAAGTATGGAACTTCAAAGTGATGTGGGATTAAGGGGAATGTACCAAATAACAAGGTGTTTTCCTACTGTGGTCTTGGAACTTAAATTTCCTAGGTTGTGACTTTGAACTGAGCAGTTACTCACATCCTCACTAATGTGAAATGTGCTTTCACATTCTTATTGATATAATAGGCTGGCATTGACTAAGGTTCCCTGGGGTATTGAGTCTTTAAGAGCAGGGAATGAGAGAAGGAGACTAGACAATTCCTGGGACTGGTTTGGCTGAAACAGATAAAAATTTTTGAGTGTAAATTGAGAACTTAGGGGCAATAAACTATTTGAGAAACGGTACTCCTAATAAGTGAATACGTACCATATTTTCTGCCAACATTTTAGTTACTTCATCCAGGATGATTTTTTTCCTGGTTCCATCCATTTGCCTTAAAATATCATGATGTCATTTTCTTAGCTGAATAATACTCCATTGTGGAAATTTTCCACAATTTCCACAAAGGAGATTTTCAGGCCTGTTTTTTAGTCTTTGGAAGTTGTTGGGCCTTTAATCATTGTATTGAAAGACAAACTTTCAGGATAACTATGTTTTTTTGTTTTGTTTTGTTTTTACCATGAAGTCACTCCATATTCTTCCACTTACTGGTGATTTGCATTGCACTGTCCCCTTGAAGTCCATCTATTGAAATGTGGCTTCCCCAGTGAGGAAATGTCTGGGAAGGATTAGGAGTTAAGGCATTGTTAGATAATATAATTACTTTTGTTCCCCTAATTTCTTTTTCAAACCTATTGTATTTTTTATATGGGAGGACTTTTTTTAGTTAATTTTATATCCAGCAACTGTGCTAAACTTGTTGGGAGGTGTACGATTTTTCTGGTAGAATTTTTGAGGTCACGCAGGTATACTATCATATCATGTGCAAATAGTGACAGTTTGAATTCTTCCTTTCTGATTTCCATCTGCTTGATCTCTTTTAATTTTCTTATTGCTCTAGAAAGGACTTCCAAAACTATGTTGAAAAGGTATGAAGTAAGTGGACAGAATTGCCTTGTCCCTGATTTCAGTGGGATTGCTTTAAGTTTCTCTCAATTCAGTTTGATGTTGACTATAGGCTTGCTGTATATTGCCTTTACTACGTTTAGATATGTGCCTTGCATCCCTGATCTCTCCAGTGCTTTAAACATGAATGGATGTTGGATTTTGTGATTTTCTTTTAAAGCATCTAAAGAGATTATCATGTGTTATTTTTTTTCTTTCAGTTTTTTAATGTAGTAGATCACATTGATGGGTTTCCATATATTGAACTACTCCTGCATACCTATGATGATGCCTACTTAGTCATAATGGATGATACCTTTGATGTGTTCTCATATTCGGTCAAAGACATAAAGCACTTTGGTGGGACCCTAACCAAGCAAGCCAAAGACTTGTATAAAAACATTTCAAGTCTCTGAAGAAAGAATTAGAAGAAGACATCAGAAGATGGAAAGATCACCCATTCTCATGGCTTGGCAGGCTTAACATTGTAAGAATGGCCATCTTACCAAAAGCAATCTATAGATTCAATGCAATTCCCAGCAAATTACCAAAACAATTATTTACAGACCTTAAAAAAATTCTCAACTTCTCAGTATAGAAGAACAAAATTCTCAATATAGAAGAGAACAATAAATTCTCAATATAGAAAAACAAGAAACAGAAATGCTAAAACAACCCTCTAAAATAAAAGAGCATATGGAGGTATCTCTCAAGCTGTATTATAGAGCAACAGTAATAAAAACTGCATGGTAATGGCATACAAATAGAATGGTGGATCAATGGACCCGAATAGAAGACCCAGAAATAAACACACACAATTATGGACAACCACATTTAACACAGATGCCAAAACCATACAATGGAAAAAAAGATAGCATCTTCAAAAATGGTGCTGGTCTAACTGGATTTCTACATGTAGAAAAATGCAAATAGATCCATACTTATCATCCTGAACAAAACTAAAGTCCACTTGGATCAAAGACCTCAACATAAAACCAGACACATTAAATCAGTTAGAAGAAAAAGTAGGGAAGAGCCTTGACACAGGAGACAACTTCCTGAACAGAACACCATCAGCACAGGCTCAAAGAGCAACAATCAATGATTGGGACCTCAAGGAACTGAAAAGCTTCTGTAAAGCAAAGGACACTGTCATCAACATAAAATGAATGCCTACAGATTGGGAAGGAATCTTTCCCAATTCTCTATGTGACAGAAGGCTAATATCCAGTATATATAAAGAACTAAAGAAGTTGAACAGCAACAAATCAAGTAACCCAATTAAAAAATGGAAACAGAGCTAAACAGAGAATTGTTGATAAAGCCACATCGAATGGCAGAAAAACACTTAAAGAAATGCTTAATACCATTAGCCATCAGGGAAATGCAAATCAAAACAACCCTGAGATTTGACCTTATACCCATCAGAATGGCCAAGATCAAAAACTCAAGTGAAAACAAATACTGGAGATTTTGTGAACAAAGAGGAACTCTCCTCCACTGCTGTTGGGGATATAAACTCGTACAACCACTATGGAAATCAATCTGGTGCTTTCTCAGAGAACTAGGAATAGTGCTTCCTCAAGATTCAGCTATTCCACTCCTAGGGATATATCCAAAGAAACTCACATACATCATAAGGAAATTGGCTCAACCATGTTTGTAGCAACTTTTATTGTAATAGCCAGAAGCTAGAAACAATCATGATACCCCTAAAGTGAAGAATGGATACAGAAATATTGGTACATCTATACAATGGAATATTACTCAGCAATAAAAAAACAATAAAATCATGAAATTTGCAGGTCAATAGTGGGAACAGGATCAGAAAGAAACACATGGTACATACTCATATAGACATATAATAGTGTATAAATCTATTAAAATCTGTACATCTAAGTAAACAAATGAAGAGGGAGAAGCCTGGCTAAAATGCTCAATCACCATCCTGAAAGGCATATAGGATGGACATCAGAAGAAAGAGAAAAGAGGGAACAAGTTAGGAACCTGCAACAGAGGGCCTCTGAAAGGCTCTGTCCTGTAGGCTATCAAAGCAGATGCTGAGATTTATGTCCTAAATATTGGGCAGAGTGCATGGAATCTAAAGAAAGAAGTGGGAAATAGTAAGATCTGGAAGGGACAGGAGCTCCACAAGGAGAGGAACAGATCCAAAAACTCTAACCACAGGGATCTTTCCTAAGACTCATACTCTAACCAAGTACCATGCATGGAGATAACAGAATCTCTGCACAGATTTAGCCCATGGCAGTTTAGTACCCAAGTGGATTTCACAGTAATGGGAACAGGTACTGCCTCTGACATGAACTGCTAGTCAGGCCTGCTCTTTGATCATCTCACCCTGATGGGGGAGCAGACTTACCAGACCACAGAGGAAGACAATGCAGCCACTCCTGATGAGATCTGATAGAATACAATCAGAAGGAACGAGAGGAAGACACACCCTATCAGTGGACATGGAATGTGGCATGTGTGGACAAGGAGGAGGAATAGTGAGATTCTAAAGGGAGGAACAGTCAGGGAAATGTTAGGAGGGATGGCCTTATTGATAATATTATTCCTTTTGGATTTATATTATAAGAAGTAAGTTGAGGAAGTTCTCCCCTATTAATGGACTTGGAGAGGAGCATGCATGGAGAAGGTGGAAGTAAGATGGGATGGGGAGAGAAGAAATGAAGGGTTTATGGGGAGATACAAAGTAAATGAGGTGTAATTAATAAAAATTAAAAAAATATATATAATTTCTTTTGTAGTTATAATATAAAATGGTGTGCTTGTAGGTTGATATGCCAATAAAGGTGACCAGACAAAATGGAGTCTCTGTCTCTGGGTCACTGTCACTTTATATCTTTGTTTCTGTTGATCTAGGTCTATTTCTGAATCTGTCTCTCTAGCTCTTTCACTCTCTCTCGCTCTCTGTCTCTCTCTGACTGCCACTTGTGGTTCAGTATGAAAACCTCAGTTCTGCTGAAGGACTACAACAAGATGACTGATTGCTGACATGACATCCTGGATGGTCTCTGAAAATATAAGCAAGGTCACAATTAAACGCTTCTTGTTCAAAGATTTGCCTTAGTAAGGGACATTTTCACAGTAAGTAATTCACTGACTGAGGATATATCCTATCCATTTAACAAATCATAATGGAATCTGTGATATAGTGAAGCTCACATGTCAAGGACAAGTGACTTTATTAATGACCACTTGAAAGAAATATGTGACACTTTTCCTAAACTAAGAGTCTTGGACAAAGGAACTGTCTTCTCTGGGTTGTGTGCTTTCAGCTGCCCAAATTGATTCATGTAGGTCTGCTCAGCCTTTCTCTTAAGCACTCTGTACACTGGCCCTTTTAATAACTAGCTCCTGATACACTTATTGGCTTTAACCTGTTTCATGACATCATTCTGCCTCTAAGCTATTCAGGCCTAAGAGAATCTTTTGGTTTTCACAGAGATGAGTAACCAGTCTTTCCTCATTATCCAGTATCTCTTATCCTATGCACATGTGACTTTTTCTTGGGAAACCCAACAAGCCTTTATCTCATCCCTTAATCCAGATCCCACACCTTTACTACTGTTTAGCTCTGTGATAATGTCAGGTAGGAAATGAAACTTTAATGTTTATTTAATTGGACAGATTCCTAAGTAGGGAAGCTTCAAAGTGATGTGGGATTAAAGAGAATGTACTGAATGACAAGGTAATTTCCTTCTGAGGTCTTGGATCTGAAATTTTCTATGTTGTGAATATCAACTGACCAGTTACCAGCTTACTCACCAAATGGACCTTCCCATTCTTATTGATATAATAGGCTGGCAGGGTCTAAGGTTCCCTGGGGTATTGAGTCTTTAAGAGCAGGAAAATAGGAAGGTAAGCTGGAAATTAATGGGACTGGTTTGGCTGAAAGTGAGAAAGATTGGTGAGTGTAAAAGAAATTTGGGGAAATAAATTATTTGACAGCTGAAGCTATTCCACACTTGTGTTGCCAATTCTGTATGAGCAGGGTTGACCTGGCTGACATAGATAGATCAGCAAATATGTCTTACTCAGTTACCACTGAGGAACATTACTGGACCTGAGGTTAAAACTGGGCCTTCAGGACAGAGAAATGGGTTTGTGTTTTATGCCCAGGACTCAAGAGCAGTTGTGTTTTCTTCTGTTGTCCTCCATACAAACCCTCTAAATGTAGTGTTAGTATCAGGACTGCTTTTTCAGAGGTGCCACCTGAACTCATGGGGATAACCACTAATTCATGGCTAGGATTCTCTGCTCCATAAACAGTACCTGTACAGCATGCCTTTGAAGTCAAACTCTGCCCTCCTTTAGTGGAAAGTTTTGTTAATGTTAAAATTCATTGTAAAAGTTGTCAACATATTATTTTAATTGATATTGTGGGAATATTATATAAATACATTACACTCCTTTTCCAAAGCTCCCAGGTACAAATTCCTACCCATGTGTGACACTATTTTTTTTCTTTAACATACATCAATTTTAGATTGTGTTGTTCATATACACATTGGAACATGATCAGAATCTCAGTGCCAATTGCCTTCAAGAAAACTGAGATCATACTTTCCTTACCTTGGCACCACCACCAAGAAGAAGCCATCAGTCCAGAAGAGCTCTAACTTCTTTACCTATTCACAGTTTTTCTTAGGTATTTATTTATTTTGAATTGTTTACTTTGTATCCACTCTGCCTCCCACTCCCTCTTCTCCTTGCATTCCCACCCACTCTCTTCTACCCCTATGCAATCTCTCTGAGAGGGAAGATCCCCCTCCCCCTTCAATATGACCCTAGATTATTAGGTATCAACAAGACTGGCTGCATCATCTTCCTCTACAGCCTGATTCTCATGGCATTGTTCTCCTTGTGTCCTCACGTCCCTCTACTTATAACACTCTTCCTGCCTCCACTCCTGTAGGCTTCCCAGAGCTCTTAGAGGATGGAGAATTTTGAAGGGAAATACTATTTAGAGCTGAATGTTTAAAGGTCTCTCTGTGCATAATATCAGACTGTGGGTCTCTGTATGCAATCCCATTTGATGCAGAAAGAAGCATCTCTTCAGATGCAAGAACATGACACTGATCTATCATTTGAGGAGAAAGGGCAACATATTTTACTAACAACAGCCTGGGTTGCTTGAAAATTTCTATAGGATGGCCTGGCCCAAAAAATCGATTAACTGCCACCCAGTGCTCTTGTGAAAGACTGGTTGGGTTATAATGGATGGCCTATCGGCTCTTCATCTCCCACTATCAGGAGACCTTCTAATAAGTGAATACATAACATTTTTTTTTCTTTCTGCATTTTAGTTACTTCACCCAGGATGATTTCCTCTGGTTCCGTCCTTTTGCCTAAGAATATCATGATGTCATTTTCTTAACTGAATAATACTCCATTATGGAAATAATCCACATTTTCCCTAAAGGAGATTGTCAGTCCTGTTCTTTAGTCCTTGGAAGTTGCTAAGACTTTAATCATTGTATTGAATGACAAAGTATCAGGATAACTGTTCTTTTAGCCAAGAAGTCCTCAATCGTCTTCCATTTCCTGGTGATTTTAATGGCAATATCCCCTTGATGCTCATCTATTTACATGTGGAGTCCCCAGTGAGGCAATGTCTGGGAAGTATTCAGAGGTATGACCTTTTTACATAATATAATTCCTGTTGGAATTATAATATAGGAGAGTGTGCTTTGAGGTTGATAGAACAATAAAGTGACAAGGCAGAATGGAGTCTCTGTCTCTCAGTCCCTGTCACTTCATATATTTGCTTATGCCGGTCTCAGTCTCTCTAGCTGAATCTTTTTTTCTAACTCTCTCTCTCTCTCTCTCTCTCTCTCTCTCTCTCTCTCTTTCTTTCCCTTTCTGTATACTTCTCTCTTCATGCCCCTTGTAGTACAGTAGGAAAACCTTTCAGTTCTCTTGAACTATTACAACAAGATGACTGCTTGCAGATGTGTTCCTAGATGGTCTCTGTAAAAATATAAGCAAAGTCCCAATTAAACACTTTGTGTTAAAAGATTTGCCTTTGTCAGGGAGCATTTTTACACTAAGTAATTCACTGACTAAGGATTCATCTCTTCATTTAATACATAATAATGGAATCTGTGATAATGTGAAACTCACATATCAAGGACATGTGGCTTTATTAATGACTACTTGTAAGAAATATGTGACAGGTTTCCTGAACTAAGAGTCCTGGACACAAGAACAGACATCTGTGGGTTGTGTGCTTTCAGATGCCCAGATTTAGGCATATAGGAGATCTCAGCCTTTCTCTAAAGCAGGATGTCCAAGTGGCCCTTTAGTAACTGGCTCCTGAACTTCTTACTGGCTTTCACCTGTTTCATGACATCATTCTCCCTCTCAGCCAATCACCACCTGAGAGAATCTTGAGGTTTCCATGGAGATGAGTAAACAAAATTACCTCAGTGTCCTGTATCTCTGATCCTGTGCACATGTGACACTTTCTTGTGTAACCCAACAGGCCTTTATCTCATCTCTTTATCCAGCTCCCACACTGTTATTCCTCTTTACCTCTGTGAAAATGTCAAGTAGGAAATAAAATTTAATGTTTATTTAATCGGACAGCTTTCTAAGTAGGGAAGCTTCAAAGTGATGTGGGATTAAGGGGAATGTACCGAATAAAAAGAATAATAAGGTGATCTCCTACTGTGTTCTTGGATCTCAAATTTCCTAGGTTGTGACTTTGAACTCAGCAGTTCCTGGCATACTGAGTAAATGTACCTTCATATTCTTATAGCTATAATAGGCTGGCAGGGTCTAGGGTTCCCTGAGATATTGAGTCTTTATAGCAGGGAAAAAAGAAGAAAACCAGACAATTCCTGGGAATGGTTTGTGTGAAACAGAGAAAGATCTGTGTATGTAAAAGTAGAACTGAGGGGCAATTAACTTTTAGACAGCTGGTGCTGTTCCACACTAGTTTAGCCATCCCTCTATGAGCATGGTTGTCTTGGCTGACATGGCTGGATCAGCAGCTGTGTCCTAATCAGTGGTCATTGAGAAATCCTCCTGTTCCTGGGGTTTATAATTAAAACTGGTCATTTAGGACAGAAAAATGGGTTCATGTTATAGTCCTAGAACACAAGAGCAGAATTGTTTCTTGATGTTGTCCTCCACACAAACCATCTAAACATAGTGTTAGATAGAGACCTGCTTATTCAGAAGTGCCATCTGAACTAATGGTGTCTGAAATAGCTGGGTAACCACTTGGCTTATGAATCATGGCTAGGATTCTCTGCTACATAATAAGTGCCTGGAAAGCATGCCTTATACAGGCAAACTCTACCCTCCTTTAGCAGATACCTTTCTTCATGTTAAAAGTAATTGTAAAATTGTCAACCAATTATTTTTATTAAATATGTGTGAATTTCATATAATATACATTTTACTCCTTTTTCTTTGCTCCCAGCCTCAAATTTCTACACATGTGTCACAGTTTTTTTTTTTTTTCTTTAAAATACATCAGTTCTTGTATATGTTGTTCATATAATTATTGGAACATGATCAGAATCTGAGTGCCAAGTCCCTTAAAGAAAATTGAGTTCATTCTTGCTGCACCCTGACACTACCCCAAGAAGAAGTCATCAGTCCTGAAGAGCTTTATACTTCATCAACTTTATCATTTTTATATTATTTCCTTATCACAATTTGTTCAATTTGTATCCCCTCTGCTACCACCTCCCTCTTCTCTTTCCACTCATACCCACCCTTCCTTCCTTCTACTCCTATGCCCTTTTTCTAGTTTCTTAATAAGGGAGGTACTTCTCTGGGTTCTATGTGACCCTAGCTTATCAGGTCTCACCAAGGCTGGCTCCATCAACTTCCTCTGTGGCCTGATTATCAGGGTATAGTTCTCCTTGTGTTTTCAGTTCCCTCTACTTATGACACTCTTCCTGTTCCTCTCCTGCAGGATTCTTAGAGCTCTGAGGGCAGGGAGAATTTCATAGGGAAATTCCAATTAGAACTGGGTGTTTTAAGATTTATCTCTGTGCATAATATCAGACTGTGGGTGTCTATATGCAACATATTTAATGCAGAAGAAAACATCTCTTTGGATGCAAGAACAAGACACTGGTCTATCATTTGAAGACAGATAGCAAGATATTTAATAACAACAGCCTGGGTTGCTTCACATTTTCCATAGGAAGCCCTGGCCCAACAACAATTAACTGCCACCCGGTTGTACTAGTGTAAGACTATTTTGGTTATAACAGATGGCCTATTGGAACTTTATTGCCCAGTATTAGGAGACCTCATAATAATTAAATACATACCATATTTGTCTTTCTGAATTGTAGTTACTTCACTCAGGATGATTTTTCCTCGTTCCATCCATTTGCCTGAAAATGTTATGATGTCATTTTCTTGGCTTCATAATACTTCATTATGGAAATGTTACACATTTTCCTCAAGTATATCCTCAGTCCTGTTATTTAGAGAAGTAATTGGGTCTGTACATATTGTATTGTATGACAAACTATCAGGATAACAATGTTCTTTTAGCCTAGAAGTCCCCTCATCTTCTTTTACTTCCTGGTGATTTGAACTGCAATATTCCCTAGAAGCTCAACAATTTACATGTTTAGTCCCCATTGAAGCAATGTCTGGAAAGGTTTCGGAGGTATGGCCTTGTTTGATAATATTATTCCTTTAGAAGTGATAATATATGAGGGTGTGCTTCAAGGTTGATATGCCAATGAAAGGGACCACTTAGAATGTAGTCTCTCTCTCTCTGTCTCTGTCATTTTATATCTGTTTCTGTTGGTCTCAGTCTCAATATTTCTGAATATGTCTCTCGAGCACTTTCTCTGTCTCCCTCTCTCTGCCTGCCACTTATCATACAATAAGAAAAGCTCTCAGTTCTGCTGCACTGCTACAACAAGATAAATGCTTATTGATGTGATATCCTGGATGGTATTTGTAAAAATATAAACAAGGTCTAAATTAAACACTTTTTGTTAAAAGAGGTGCCTTTGTCAGGGAACATTTTTCCAGTATTTTTTTTTCCAGGACAGAGGACACATCTCTACATTTAACAATTAATAATGGAATCTGTGATAATGTGAACATAACACGTCAAGACATGATTTCATTAGTGACCACTTGAAAGAAATATGTGACATTTTTCCTAAACTAAAAGTATTGGACACAGGAACTGTCATCTCTGGGTTCTGTGCTTTCAGCTGCCCATATTTAGGCATGTATAGCTGCTCAGCCTTTCTCCCAAGCAATTTGTCCACTTGGCCATTTTATTAATTAGCTCCTGAAATTCTTACTGGTTTTGACCTGTTTCATGACATCATTTCCCTTTCAGCCAATCAGCACCTGAGAGAATCTTGAAATTTCCATGGAGATGAGTAAACAACCTTTCCTCAGTATCCAGAATCTCTGATCCTGTGCAAACTTGAGTTTTTCTTGCAAAACCCAACAATACTTTATCTCATCCCTTTAGTCAGATCACACAAATTTACTCGTGTTTACCTCTGTGACAATGTCAGGTAGGAAATGAAATTTTAATGTTCATTTAATTGTAAAGCTTCCTATGTAGAGAAGCTTCATATTGATGAGGGATTAAGAAGAATGTACCAAATGACATGGTGGTCTCATAATGTGGTCTTGGATCTGAAATTTTGTAGGTTGTGATTGAACTGAGCAGTTACTGGTGTACTCACTAAATGTATCTTCACATTCTTATTGATATAATATGCTGACATGGCCTTGGGTTCCCAGCTTTCTTGGGTCTTTAAGAGCAACAGTAGGAAACCAGATGATTCCTAGGAATGGTTCGGTTGAAATAAAGAAAGATGGGTGAGTGTTAAAGGAGAACTGAGGGGTAATAAACTACTTGACAGCTAGTGCTATTTCACACTAGTTTTGCCAACCCTCTAAGAGCAGGGTTGCCTTGGGTTACCTGGCTGAGTCAGCAGTTGTGTCCTACTCAGTGGTCAGTGAGGGTCCTTCCTAGTCCTAGGGTTTACAATATAAACTGATCCTTCAGGACAGAGAAATGGTTCCATGTTATATGCCTAGAACACAAGAGCAGCTGTATTTTTTGCTGTGGTCCTACACTCAAACCTTGTAAACATAGTGTTAGTGCCAGGACTGCTTGTTCAGAAGTATCACCTGAGCTTATGGGGACTGACATAGCTGGATAACCACTAGTTCATGGCTAGGATTTTCTGCTACGTAATGAGTTCCTGGAAAGCATGCCTTCCAAATCAAACTTGCCCTCCATTAGTGGAATCTTTTATCTATGTTAAAAGTCATTTTAAAAGTAGTCAACATATAATTTTTTGTTTATGCTTGAATTTCATATAATATACATTACAGTTCTTTTCCATTGCTCCCAGGTTCAAATTTAAACCTGGGAATTTGTGTCACACTAATTTTTTTTTAAATACATTGATAGAAGTATATGTTATTCTTCTATTAATAGGAACATGACCAGAGTCTCAGTTCCCTTAAGGAAAACTGAGATGATCTTTTCTGCTCCCTGGTAACACCTCTAAGAAGAAGTCTTCAGTCCTGAAGAATGTTATACTTCTGCACCCTGATCAGTTTTTCTTATATATTTATTTATTACAATTGGTTCATCTTGTATCCCCTCTGCTGCCCACTCCCCTTCTCCTTCCAGTCCCCCCCCCCAGCTTCCTTCATATACTTCTATGCCTTTCCCTAGTTCCCTGATAGCAGAGACCCTCCTCACCCTTCTATCTGAACCAAGCTTATCAGGTCTCATCAAGGCTGCCTGCATCATTTTCCTCTGCAACCTGATAATCAGGATTTTCCTCTGCAACCTGATAATCCCTCTACTTATGAGGGAATTATCAGTTCCCTCTTCTTGCCTCCTGTCCTGAAGGCTTCCCAGTGCACTGAGGAGTGGTAGAATTTCATGGGGAAATCCCATTCAGTGCTGTGTGTTTTAAGGTCTCTCTCTGCATAATATCAGACTGTGGGTCTCTGTATTTATTCACATTTGATGCAGAAGGAACCATCTGTATGGATACACAAACATAGCACTCATATATCTGTTGAGGACAGGGAGCAAATATTTTAAAAAAAACAGCCTGGGTTGTTTGAAAATTTCCATAGGATGTTCCTGGACCAACAACTCAATTCACTATCACCCAATATCACCCAATTACTCTAGTGCAAGAGTGGTTTCATCACAATAGACTTCCTTTTGGAATTATCTCCCACTATTAGGAGACCTCATAATAAGTTAATATTTACCATATTTGTCTTTTTGCATTTTAATTACTTCAACCAGGATGATTTTTCCTGGGTCCATCAGTTTGCCTCAAATTGTTCATGATGTCATTTTCTTAACTGAATAATACTCCATTATAGAAATATTCCAGGTTTTCCCAAAATGAGATTGTGAGTCCTGTTCTTCTGTCCTTGGAAGTTGCTGGGAATTCAGTCAATTATTGTATGAAAAACTATTAGTATATCTATGTTCTTTTAAGCCAGATGTCCCTCTATCTTCTTGCATTTCCTGGTGATTTGAATTGCAATGTCCCCTTTAAGTTCATCTATTTACATGTTTAGTCCCCAGTTAGGAAATGTCTGGGAAGTGTTTGGAGGTATGGCCTTTTAAGATCATATAATCCCTATTGTAGTTATAATATTGGAGTGTGTGATTCAAGGTTGATATGCCAATGAATGTGATTAGACAGAATGGAGTCTCTGTCTCTCGGTCTCTGTCACTTTATATCTTTGTTTTTGTTGGTCTTGGTCTCTATTTCTGAATGTCTCTCTAGCTCTGTCTCGCTCTGTCACTCTTAGTCTCCCTCTTTCTGCCTGCCACTTGTGGTTCACTATGAAAAGCTCTTACTTCTACTGAAGAACAACCACCAGATGACTTCTTGCTGATATGATATCATGTAGAGTCGCTATAAAATATAACTAAGGTCACAATTAAACACTTTTTATTTAAATAATTGCCTTGCTCAAGGAGCATTCTCACAGTAATTCACTGACTGAGGACATATATGTGCTTTAAAAATTAATAATGGAATCTGTTGTAATGTAAAACTAACATGTCAAGGATTCTTATTTTATTTACCAGCACTTGAAAGAAATGTGTGACACTTCTGCTGAATTAAGAGTCTTGGACAAAGAAACTGACATCTCTGAGTTGTGTGCTTTTTTTAATAGTTTGTTATTATTAGTTACATTTTATTAACTCTGTAGCCCAGCTGTATCCCGCTCCCTTATTCCCTCCCAATCCCACCATCCCTCCCTCAGCTTCTCCCTTCCCCTTTCCAAGTCCACTGATTGGGGAGGTCCTACTCCCCTTTCATCTGGCCCTGTTTTATCAGGTATCTTCAGGGCTGGCTGTGAAATCCTCCTCTGTGGCCTAGCAGAACTGCTCCTCCCTTGGAGGGTGGGGAGGCAAAGAGCCTGCCATTGAGTTCCTGTCAGAGATAGTCCATGTTCCCCTTACTATGGGAAACCAATTGGTTATTGAGCTACCACGAGCTTTGTCTGAGTAAAAAAAAAAAAAAAAAAAAAAAACCTGTGCCCAGATATATTTGGTCCTTGTTCAGCCCCTATCCTTTCCCTGTCATACTAACTCCCCTTCTTCCGAAACTTTGGTTATAGGTCTTAGTATCTGTTTTGAAATGCTGCTTGGTAGGGTTTTTCAGATGCCTTGTACGGGAGACTCCTGCCGTATGTCCAATGCACATCTCATTTGTCTTTCTAAGTGAGGATTGATTATCTTACCTTGTGTCTGCTTTCTTGTTTATTTCCTTTAGGTGTATAGACTTCATTATGTTTATTATATCTTGAAGTTCTATATAAGAGAGTATATACCATGTTTGTCTTTCTCCTTCTGGGGTACTTCACTCAGAATGATCTTTTCTAGATTCCACCATTTGCCTGCAAATTTCATGATTTACTCATTTTTGATTGCTGAGTAGTATTCCATTGTGTAAAAATACCACAATTTCTGTATCCATTTCTCCAATGATGGACATATGTGTTGTTTGCAGGTTCTGGCTATTACAAATAAAGCTGCTTCAAAAATGGTTGAGCAAATGTCCTTGTTGTATACTTGAGCAATTTTTGGGTACATACCTAGCAGTGGTATAGAAGGGTCTTAAGGAAATGTTATTTCTAATTGTCTGAGTAAGCACCAGATTGACTTCCAAAGTGGTTGTACCAGTTTACATTCCCACCATCAATAGAGAAGGGTTCCCCTTTCTCTGAGTTGTGTGCTTTCAGCTACCCAGATTGAGGCATGTTCGGCTGCTCAGCCTTTCTCTCAAGCAGGCTGTCCACTTGGCAATTTTAATAACTGGCTCCTGAATTTATTACTGGCTTTCACCTGTTTCATGACATCATTGTCCCTCTTAGCCAATCAGCACCTGAGAGAAACTTGAGGTTTCCAGAGATGCGTAAACAAACTTTCCTCAGTGTCCAGTATCTCTGATACTTTGTACAAGTGACTTTTTTTTGAAACCCAACAAGCATTCATCTCATCCCTTTATCCAGATCCCACACCTTTACTCCTGTTTACTTTGTGAAAATGCCAGGTAGGAAATGGACTTTAATATTTATTTAACCTTCCTAAGTAGGGAAGCTTCATAGTGATTTGGAATTAAGAGGAATGTACCAAAATGACAAGGTGGACTTGGATCTGAAATTTCATAGTTTGTGACTTAGAACTGAGCAGACACTGGTGCACTCACTAAATTTACCTTCACATTCTTAATGAAGTAATAGTCTGGCAGGGTCTTGGGTTTCCTGGGGCATTGAGTCTTTAAGAACAGGGAAAAAAGAAGGAAACCAGACAATTCCTGGGACTGGTTTGGCTGAAACAGTAAAAGATCTGTGAATGTAAAAGTAGCCCTACTCTTTGGCACATGATCAGAGTCTCAGTGCCAAGTCTTATTGATAAAATAGGCTGGCAGGGCCTTAGGTTCCATGGGCTATTGAGTCTTTAAGAGGAGGGAAAACAGTAGGAAACCAGACAATTCCTGGGCCTGCTTTGGCTGAAACAGACAAAGATGGATGTTTGTAAAAGGAGAACTGATGTGTAATAAACTCTTTGACAATTGGGGCTGTTCCACACTAGGGTTTGCTATGAGAGTGTTGCCTTGACTGACCATCCAGTTCAGCAGCTGTGTCCTATTCAGTGGTAAGTAAGTAATCCTCCTGGTGCTGAGGTTTACAGTTAAAACTGGGTCTTCGGAAGAGGGAAATGAGTTCATGTTATATGACTAGGACACAAGACGAGCTGTGTTTGTTGCTGTGGTCTTCCAGACAAACCCTCTAAATATAGTTTTAGTGCCAGGACTTCTTTTTCAGAGTGCCACCAGAGCTCTTGGGGTTTGACATAGCTGGGTAAAAACTAGTTCATGGCTCGGATTTTCTGGTAAATAATGAATTCCCAGAAAGAATGCCTTAAAAAGTCAAACTCTGCCCTCGTTAGCGAAAACTTTTCTACATGTTAAGTCATTGTAAAAGTTATCAACATATTATTTTTATTGCTTATGTGGAATTTCATATGTTATACATTATGTTCCTTTTCCATTGCTCCCATGTACAAATTTCTACCCACGTGTAACGATAAAATGTTTTTCTTTACAGTATAACACTTGAAATATGTGTTTTTCATATATTCATTGGAATATGCTGAGAGTGTCTGTGTTATGTCCCTTAAAGAAAACTGAGTTAAACCTTGCCACACACTCGCACTACCCCAAGAAGAAGCCATGAGTCCTGAAGAGTTCTATATTTTCTCATATTAATCACAGTTTTTCTTATGTATTTATTTATTAAGATTTGTTCATTTTTTATCCCCTCTGCTGCCTACTCTCTCTTCACATCCCAGTATAACCCACTTTCCTTCTTCAGCCACTATTCCCATTTTCTAGTTCCCTAGTAGGGGAGGACCTCTTCCACTTTCAATATGACCCTAGCTTATCAGGTCTCATCAAGGCTCACTGCATCATCTTCCTCTGTAGCCTGATTATCAGGGCAATGTTCTCCTTGTGGGCTCAATTCCCTCTACTTATGACATTCTTCTTGTCTCTTCTCCTGTAGTTTTCCCAGAGCTCTGAGGGGAGGAAGAGTTTCATAGGGAAATCCCATTTAGTGCTGGGTGTTTCAAGGTCTCTCTCTGCCCAATATTGGACTGTGGGTCTCTATGTGCAATTCCATTTGATGTAGAAAGAAGCATCTCTGTGGATACAATATCATGGCACTGATCTACACTGAAGGGCAGGGAGCAGCATATGTTAATGAAAACAACCTGGGTGGCTTGAATTTACTTAGGATGCCCTGGAACAACAACTCAATTAACTGCCACTCAGTACGTTTAGCAGTACACAGGTTTGTTCAAAATAGATGGCCTATTGGTACTTTGTCACCCACTATTAGGAGACCACCTAATAAGTGAATACATACCATAATTTTCTGTCTGCATTTTACTTACTTCATCCAGAATAATTTTTCCTGGTTCCATCCATTTGCCTGAACATATCATGATCTCATTTTCCTAATGAATAATATTCCATTATGGAAATAGTCCACATTTTTCCCAAACGAGCTTGTCAGTCCTGTTCTTGGAATTTGCTGGGACTTTTATCATTGACAAACCTTCAGGATAATTATGTTCTTTTTGCCTAGAAGTCCCTCCATCTTCTTCTACTTCCTAGTGATTTGAATTCCATTGTCCTCTTGAAGCTCATGTATTTACATGTGGAGTCCCTGGTAAGGAAATGTCTGGGAAGGGTTAGGAGGTATGACCATGTTCAATAATATTGTTCCTATTGCAGTTATATTGTAGTAGTGTGTGCTTTGAGTCTGATATGTCAATGAAAGTGACCTTACAAAATCAAGACTCTGTCTCTTGGTCTTTTTCACTTTATATCATTGTTTCTATCAGTCTTACTCTTTCTATTTCTAAATATCTCTCTCTAGCAATTTCTCTTTCTGTCTCTCTCACTGTTCATCACTCTGCCTGCTGCTTTTGGTTTAGTATGAAAAGCTCTCAGTTCTGCTGAAGGACTATAACAACATGTCTGCTTGGCTGATGTGACATCCTGGATCATCTCTGTAAAAATATAAGCAAGTTCCCAATTAAATGTTTTTTTTTTTTTTGGTTTTTTTTTTTTTTTAATATTTGCCTTTTTAAAGGAACAATTCCACCGTAAGTATTTCACTGACTGAGGACATACCTGTGCATGTAACAAATAATAATGAAATCTGAAAATGTGAAAGTCACATATCAAGGTCACCTGCCTTTATTAATGAACACTTCAAAGATATATGTGACCATTTTCCTTAACTAAGAGTATTGGATGTAGGAACTGTCATCACTGCGTTGTGTGCTTTCAGCTGCCCAGATTGAGGCATGCAGGACTGCTCAGCCTTTCTCTCAAGCAGTCTGTCCACTGACCCTTTTAATAATTGCCTCCTGAAACTCTTACTGGCTTTCACCTGTTTCATGACATCATCCATCCTCTCAGCCAATCAGAACCTGATGAAATCTAGAGGCTTCCATGGAGATGAGTAAACAAAATTTCTTCGTTGTCTAGTATCTCTGATCCTATGCATATGTGACTTTTTCTTGTGAAAACCAACAATCCTTTATCTCATCTCTTTATCCATATCCCACACCTTTACAAAACTTGTTTACCTCTGTGACAATGCCAGGTAAGAAAACACAACTTTAATCTTACTTTATTTAATTGGAGAGCTTACAAAGTAGGAAAGCTTCAAAGTGATGTGGGATTAAGGGGAATGTACCAAATGACAAGGTTGTCTCCTACTGTGGTATTGGATCTAAAATTTCCTAGGTTCTGACTTTGAACTGAGCAGTTACTTGTGTACTCACTAAATGTACCTTCACATTTTTATTGATATCATAGGCTGGTAGGGTCTAGGGTTTCCTGGGGTATTGAGTCTTTAAGAGCAGGAAAAAGAAAAGGAAACCAGACAATTACTAGGACTGGTTTGGCTGAAACAGTAAAAGATCAGTGAATTTTAAACTAGACCTGAGGGGCAATAAACTACTTAACAGCTGGTGCTATTATTGTCATTTCGTAAAACCATTGTGATGTCATAATACATTGTGACATTACAATATCATTGTGATTTCAAAATTCCATTGTGATGACATGCCACAATCATATCATGCAAAAATCATGTGAATTTATAGTAACATTGTGATGTCATAATAGAATTGTAATATCATAATAGCATTGTGAAGTTGTAACACCATTGAGATATCATAGTAGCATTGGGAAATCATAATACTATTGTGATGTCATAATACCACTGTGCTGTCATGTCATTGTGATTTCATAATAGCATTTAGATGTCATCCATTGTGATTTCTTTTTTTTAATTATTTATTTATTTTGCATATGTGTGCTCTATCCGTAGATCATTTGCATGCCAGCAGGGGGCATCAGATTCCAGTATAGATGGTTGTGAGCCACCATATGGATGCTGGGAATTGAACTCAGAACCTCTGGAAGAACAGACAGTGCTCTTAACCTCTGAGCCATCTCTCCAGCCCCTCCATTGTGATTTCTTAATACCTTTATTAAGTCATAATCCCATTGTAGAATCATAATAGCATTTTTAGACCATAACATTTTGAAGTCATAATAACTTTTTGATGTCATAATAGCAATGTGAAGTCATAACACAATTTCGTTGTCAAAATAGCATTATGATGTTCTAATAACTTTTTGATGTCATGATATCATTGTGATGTCAAAAATCTATTGTGAAGTCATGCCACAATCATTTCATAATATCATTGTGATGTCATAATAGCATGGTGATGTCCTAAGAGCTTTGTGAAGTCATAAAACCATTGTGGCATCATAACATTGTGATGTCATAATAGCATTGAGTTGACATACCAATATGATATCATTATAATATTTTAATGTCATGATACCACGGTTTAGGATTAATAGCAAGCATTAATAAAAGATAAATCAATAGTAAATATTAATCATCACCTACATCATAACATTTTGAAGCCTATACATGTTTGATGTCAGAATATCAAAACAATATCATATCATTGTAAATATACAATAGCATTGTGTTGTTATAATAGCATTGGGAATTCATTATACCATTGGGATATCATGACAATATTGCTATGTCATCATACCATGGTGAAGTCATAATAGCATTGGGAGCTCATCATAGCACTGTGTCATACTATTGTGATGTCATAATACCATTGTGCTATCATTGTGATGTCATAAAAGCATTGTGATGATATAATTGTATTTTGATGTCATAATGCCACTATGAAGTCAAAATTCCATTGTGATATCAAACCACAATGATGTTGTAGCAGCATTGTGATGTCATAATATGATTGTGATATGATAACAATAATGTAATGTCATGATAGCATTGTGATGTCCAAATTGCATTATTATGTTATATTATTGTGATGTTATAATTCCATTGTGATATCATAACATATGAGGTCATAATAGCATTATGATATAATAGCATTTGATGTCATAATTCCATTGTGATGTCATAATATCAATGAGATGTCATAACAGCATATTGATATAATATTCCCATTGTGATGTCATCATAGCTTTGTGTTATCATAATACCATTGGGATGTCAAAATTCCATTCTTCTCTCATACCAGGTGGTTTTATTAATGACTTCTTGAAAGAATATGTGACACTATTCCTGAACTAAGAGTCTTGGACAGGAACTGTCATTTCTGGGTTGTGTGATATCAGCTGCTCAGATTGAGGAAGGTAGGGCTGTTCACCATTTCTCTCAAGCAAGCTGTGTTCTACACAGTGGTCAGTGAGGAGCCCTCCTGGTCCTGGGGTTTACAATTATACCTGGACCTTCAGGACTGAGAAACGGGTCCATGCTATATGCTGAGGACACAAGAGCAGCAGTGTTTCCTTCAGTGGTACTCCAGATAAACCCTTTAAATGTAGTGTTAGTGCGAGGACTGCTTGTTCAGCAGAATATTTTCTCCATTTTTACAGTCATTGTATAAATTGTTTACATATTATTTTAACTTTCATATAACATACAACATGCTCCTTTTCCATTGCTCCTAGGTTCAAAGTCCTACACGTGTCACACTATTTTTTTTTCCTTTAAATACATCAATTGAATTAAGAGTTGTTTATCTACTCATTAGAACAGGATCACAGTGTCAGTGCTAAGCCTCTTAAAAAGAAAACTTGGCTCAATGTTACTGCACCCTGGTAACCCAAGAAGAAGCCATCATTCCTGAAGAGGTCCTTATTTAATCATCATGATCACAGTTTTTCTTATGTATTTATTATGATTTGTTCAATTTGTATCCCCTTTGCTGTCCCCTCCATTTTGTCCTCCCAGTCCCACCCCCCCTCTTTCTCTTAGGTCCTTTCTCTACTTCCCTGAGAGGATAGGTCCTCATCCTCCTTCTATCTGACCCTAGCTTATAAGGTCAATCAAGGCAGGCTGCATCATCTTCTTCTGCAGCTTGATTCTCAGGGCATTTTTCTCCTTGTTTCCTCAATTCTCTCCACTTATGACACTGCCTCCACTCCTGCAGACACTGCCTAGCCTCCTACAGGCTTCCCAGAGCTCTGAGGGAAGAAAATATAATGTGAAAATTCCTTTTAGAGCTGAGTGTTTTAAGGTCTCTCTCTCCATAGTATTGGAATGTGTGTCTGTTATGCAATTCAATTTGATGCAGAAAGAAGCATCTTCATGGACAGAAGAACATGACACTAATCAATCATTTCAGGCCAGGGAGCAACATATTTGAATAACAACAGCCAGGGTTGCTTGAGAATTTCTATAGAATGCCCAGGCCCAACAACTCAATAAACTGCCACCCAATACACTTAGTGGAAGACTGGATTGGTCACAATAGATATCCTGCTGGACCTTTATCTCCCAGTATTAGGAGACCTGCTAATAAATGAGTACATAATATATTTGTCTGTCTGCATTTTAGTTACATGACCCAGGATAAATTTTCTGGTTCCATACATTTGCCTGAAAATATCATGATGTCATTTTCTTAGCTAAATAATTCTCTGTTAAGGAAATATTCAACATTTTTTCCCAAAGGAGATTGCCAGTCCTATTCTTCAGTCCTTAGAAATTGATGAGACTTTAATCATTGTAATGAATGACAAAGTATCAAGATAACTATGTTCTTTTTCCTAGATGTTTCTCCATCTTCCAATTCCTGGTGATTTAAATTGCAGGGTCCCCTTCAAGTTCATCTATTTATATGTGGATTTCCCACACAGGAATTATGTGGGAAGAGGTAGGCAATGGGGCCTTGCTGGATAATTTAAATCTTACTAAAGTTATATTATGGGTATGTTTTGAGGTTGATATGCCAATGAAAGTGACTAGACAGAATGGAGTATCTGTCTCTCGGTCTGTGTCCATTTATATCTTTGTTTCTGTCAGTCTCTGTCTCTCTGTTTCTGAATCTGTCTCTCTAGCTCTTTCTCTTTCAGTATCTCTCTGTCTCCCTCTCTCTGTCTGCCGCTTGTGGTTCAGTATGAAAAGCTCACAGCTCTATGAAGGACTACAACAAAATGATTGCTTGCTCAGTCACCAATATTACTCAGAAATAAAAACACAAGGAAACCATGAAATTAACAGATAAATGGTGGGAACTGAAAAAGATCATCCTGAGTGAGCTATCCCAGAAGTAGAAAGACATACATGGTATATACTCACTCATATTGACATAAAATATAAGATCAAACTATTGAAATCTGTACACCTAAATAAACTAATCAAGAGGGAAGACTGGCTAAAATGCTCAATTCCCATCCCAAAAGGCAAAGAGGATGAACATCAGAGAAAACAAGGGAAAACAAGGAGAAAACAGGGAACAAGCTAGGAGCCTACCACAGTGGGCCTCTGAAAGGCTCTGCCCTGTAGACTATCAAAGCAGATGCTGAGACTTATAGCCATCCTTTGGGCAAACTGCATGGAATCTAATGAAAGAACTGGGAAATAGTAAGATCTAGAGAGGACAGGAGCTCTGTAAGGAGAGGAAGAGAACCAAAAACTCTGGCCACAGGGGTTTTTCCTGAGACTCATACTCCAAAAGAAGTACCATGCATGGAGATAACATAGAACCACTGAACTGATGTAGCCCATGGCAGTTTATTGTCCAAGTGGGTTACATAGTAATGGTAACAGGCACTGCCTTTGTCATGAACTGATTGGCCTATACCTTGATCACCTCTCCCTGATGCAGGAGAAGACTTACCAGGCCAGAGAGGAAGACAATGCAGTAACTCCTGATGAGATCTGATAGACTAGGATTAGAAGTAAGAAGAGGAAGTCCTCCCCTATAAGTGGAATTGGGGACCGGCATGCATGGAGAAGGGGGAAGAAAAGTGGAATGGGGAGGGGGCTTTATGGTGAGTTAGAAATTGAATAAGTTCTAATTAATAAAAATTAAAATAAAAATATTAAAGAAATATGATTCCTTTTGTAGTTATATTATAGGATGGTGTGCTTGGAGATTGATATGCTAATAAAAGTGACCAGACAGAAGTGAAGTCTCTCCCTCTTGGTCTTTGTCAATTTAAATTTTTTTTCTATTGCTCACAGTTTCAATACTTATGAATAGATATCTCTATCTCTTTTCCTCTCTGTCTCCCTCTCTCTGCCTGCCACTGTGGTTCACTATGAAAATCTCTTAGTTCAGCTGAAAGACTACAACAAGTTGCTTGCTGATGTGACCTCAGGGATGGTCTCTGTAATAATATAAGCAAGGTACAATTAAAAGCTTTTTGTTCAAATATTTGATTTGGTCAGGGATCATTTTCCCAGTAAAGTAATTCACTGACTGAGCACATATCTGTGCATTTAACAAATAATAATGGAATCTGTCATAATGTGAATGTCATATGTCAAATACACGTGACTTTATTAATGAACACTTGAAAGAAATATGTGACACTTTTCCTGAACTAAGAGTCTTAGACACAGGAACTGTCATCTCTCGGTTGTGTTTTATCAGCTTCCCAAATTTAGGCATGTAGGGCTGCTCATTCTTTCTCTAAAGTATACTGTTCACTTTTCTCTTTTAATAACTGGCTCCTGAAACAGTTACTGGCTTTTACCGTTTGCATGACATCATTCTCCCTCTCAGCCAATCAGCATCTGAGAGAATCTTGAGGTTTCCATGTAGTCGAGTAAACAAACTTTCCTCAGTGTCTAATATGTCTAGTCCTGTGCACATGTGATATTTTCTTGTGAAACCCAACAAGCCTTTTTCTCATCCCTTTATCCAGATCCAACAGCTTTACTCCTCTTTACCACTGTGATATTTTCAGGTAGGAAATGAAACTTTAATGTTTTATGAAGCCATGGCCAATGGTCTTACATCTCAATGCTATTATGACATCACAATAATAGTACATCACAATGGTGTTATGACATCACGATGGTATTATGACATTTCAAAGGCATTATGGCATCAAATGCTATTATGACATCAAAATGGTATTATGCCATTGTAACTTTATTATGACATTTCAATGGTATTATGTCATAATAATGGTGTGATGACATCTCATTGCTTTTATTGCATCAAAATGGTATTAGGAAATAACAACGCTTTCATGATACCTCAATGGAATTCTGACATCACCAAGCTATATTTACGTGAATGTGGTAAGAAATCACAGTGAATTTTGAAATATAAAAGTGATATTATGACCTCAAAATGCTATTATCACAAACTTATTATGAATTTACAATGTTATTATGACTTCACAATGGTATTGTGACATCAAAATGCTATGATGATATCAAAATAGAATGATATTCCAATACAATTATGATATCACAATAGCTTTGTGACATCACAATGATATTATGAGATCACAGTGTACTTATGCTCTTATGCTGTTTTCATACATTAAAATAGTATGACATTTCAATACTATTATGACATCACAATGATAAGACATCACAATGGTGTAATGACATAACAATGGTATTATTACATCAAAATACTGTTATGACATCACAATCATATTTTGACATCACAATTGTATTATGATATCAGAAATTTATTATGACATCTCAATGGTATTATGTCATCACAAGTGTGCAATCACACTTAAGTGCTTTTATGACATCACAAAGTGCTTTTATGACATAATAACAGTGTTATGAAATAAAAACAGTGTCATGAAATCCCAATGGTATTATGACATCACAATGCTATTTTGACATCACAATATTATGACATTCCAATGCTATTATCATATCGAAATGGCATTATGATATCACAGTGCTATTATGAAATCTAATGGAATTATTAAATGCAATGGTAAAACATCCCAATGCTAAAATATCCTCACAATGATATGACATTACAATGATATTGTAATGTCACAATGGTGTTATGACTTCAAAATGGCATTAAGACATCACAATGATATTATGACCTCAAATGCTATTATAACATTACAAAGTTATTACAACTTCTTATGACATATCAATACAATCATGACATCACCATGATTTAACACCTACATGCTATTATGACATCAGTGCTATAATGTCTTCAAAATGATATGACATCATAATGCTATCTTGACATCAAAATGGTATTATGACTTCATAATGGTATTATGACATGACCATGCTATTATGACATCATATTGATATTTCAGCATGACTGTGCTATGACATCATAATGGAATTTTAACATCAAAATGCTGTTATGACTTCACAATGATATGAATTCACAATGCTATGATGACATTACAATGGTATTATGGGATCACTGCTATTAATACAGTGCAATGATATGAAAGCACAATGCTATTAACACATCACAAAGATATTTTGTTATCACAATGCTATTATATCAACACAATATTATGATATCTCAATGGTATTATTTTTTCATAATCTTATGAGATCACAATGCTTTTATAACATCATGATTCCATTATGACATCAAAATGCTTGAGGACATACAGTACTTTTACAACATGATTGTGTTATGATATCACAATGGAATTATGATATTACAATGACTTTACCATGGTATTAATACATTTCAGTGCTATTATGACATTGTAATGCTCTTATGATATCACAATGCTATTATATCTTAATGCTATTATGACATCACAATGATTGGAAATCACAATGCTGTTATGACATCACAATGGCATTTTTACATCACAGTGTTATTATGATATTAAAATATTATGACATTATTGCTATTATGATTAAAAATATTATGACATTGTTATTATGACTTCACAATGCTATTATGACTTCACAATGGTATTTCGACATGATTGTATTATGACATAAAAATGAAATTTTGAATCAAAAAGCTATTATGACTTCACAACATTAAGACTTCACAATGATATTAGGACATTCAATGCTATGATGACATCACAATGCTATTATGACCTTATAATGACATCATGACATAAAAATTCATCATGATATCCCAATGCTATTATGCTATTACAAAGGTTAGATGCTGATTGTTGAAATGGAGACTGATGTCAGGAAAAGGTGAAAGCCAGTAAGATATTCTGGACCCCATTATTAAAAGGGCCAAATGGACAGCCTGCTTGAGAGAAAGGCTGAGCAAACCTACCTGACTCCATCTGGCAAGCTGAAAGCACACAACCCAGAGATGATAGTTCCTGTGTCCAAGAATCTTAGTTCAGATAATGTGTTACTTATTTCGTTCAACTGGTCATTAATAAAGTTTTGTTTCCTTGACATGTGATTTTCACATCATCACAGATTCCAATATTATTTGTTAAATTCACAGATATTTCCTTACTCAGTGAAATACTTACTGTGAAAATGGTCCTTGACCAAAGCAACATTGTGAAAAAAAAAAAAAACATTTAATTGGGACCTTCTGTGCTTATGTTTTTACAGAGACTATCTATGATGTCACATCAGCAAGCAGACAACTTGTTGTAGTCCTTCAGAAGAACTGAGAGCTTTTCATACTGAACCACAAGCAGGAAGAGAGAGGGAGACTGAGAGGGACAGAGAGAACTCTAGAGCTAGAGAGACAGATTCAGAAATAGAGCAATACCTACAAAAACAAAGATATAAAGTGACAGAGACAGAGAGAAAAAGGCCCATTCTGTCTGGTCATTTTCATTGGTATATCAACCTCAAAGCACATCCTCGTACAATATAAATCCCATATGAAATATATTATCCAAAAAGGCTATACCTCCTAACCCTTTGGGGAAATATGGGATATTTCCATAATGGAGTATTATTTAGTTAAGAAAATGACATCATGATATTTTCAGGCAAATGAATGCAACCAGGAGAAACTAACTATCCTGCATCAAGTAACTAAAATGCAGAAAGACAAATATCACAAATATTCACTTATTAGGAGGTCTCCTAATAGTGGGGGATAAAGTTCCAAAGTGCCATCTATTGTGACCAAACCAGTCTTCCACTCGGGGGATTGGGTGAAGTTAATTTATTTGTTGGGCCAAAGAATCCTATGGAAAATTTCAACCCACCCTGGCTGTTTTTATTAAAGTATATTGCTCTCTTCCCTCAACTGTTAGATCAGTTGGATCCAAAGAGATACTTCCTTCTGCATCAAATGGAATTGCATACATTGACCCACAGTCCAATATTATGCAGAGAGAGACCTTAAAACATCCAGCACTAAATGGAATTTTCCTATGAAATTCTCCCTCTCCTCATAGCTCTAGAGGAGCTGCATTAGGCTTGCAGGAGAGGAGGCAGGAAGAATGTCATAAGGAGAGGGAATTATGGCTACAAGGAGAACAATGCCCTGAGAATTCAGGCCACAGAGGAAGATGATGCAGACAGCCTTGATGGGATCAGATAAGCTAGGATCAGATAGAAGGAGATGGAGGACCTCCCCTGTCAGGGAACTAGAAAAAGTTCACAGAGATAGAAGAAGGATAGTGGGTGGGACTAGAAGGAGAAAAAAGAGGGGGCAACAGAGGCAATAAAAAATGAACAAATCGTAATAAATAAATACATAAGTAAACTGTGATCATGGTGATGAAGTATAGAGCTTGCCACAACTGATGGCTTCTTCGTGGTGGTAATTCCAGAGTGTGGCAAGGATGAGCTCAGTTTTCTATTTTTTTTTTAATTTATTTTATTTTTTTAATTAATTATTTTTATTTTTATATTTTTTATGTTAGTTAAAGTTTGTTAACTTTGTTAACTTTGTATCCCTGCTTTGTATCCTTCTTTCCCTCCCAATCCCACCCTCCCACCTTCATCTCCTCCCTGCCTCTTTCTAAGTCCAGTAGCCATTGGTAGCTCAGTATGCAAAAGGCTACCCTAATAAGGGGAACAGAGAATGTTTCTGATATGAGCTGGATGGCTGGCTCTTTGACCTCCCCACCCCCAGGGAGGGGCAGCCTTACTAGGCCACAGAGGAGGAGTTTGCACTCAGTTTTCTTTAAGGGAATTGGCACTGAGACTTGATCAGGTTTCAAAGAATATATGAGCAACACTTACTTGAAGTTTTTTTCTGAGATATTCATAGAGGAATCACTTTTTTTAACTTTTTAAAAATTGTTTATTTAATTGCACTTTATTCACTTTGTATACCCCCTGTGGTTCCCTCAATATGCCCATCCCAATCCCTCCCTTCATCCACCCTCTGCATGCATGCCCCTCCACTAGTCCACTGATAGTGGATTTCTTCATTTCTTTCCCTCTGATCATAGTCAATTAAGTCTCATCAAGAGTGGCTGCATTGTCTTCTTCTGTGGTCTGATAATGCTGACCTCAGGGGGAGGTAATTAAAGAGCAGGCCAATCAGTTCTGTCAGACAGTCCCAGTTCCTATTACAATGGAAACCACTTGGAAACTGAAATGCCATGGGCTACATCTATGCAGGCATCTTGGGTTATCTCCATGCATGGTCCTTGGTTAAAGTATCAGTCTCAGGAAAGATCCCTGTGCTCAGATTTTTTGGTTCTGTTGCTCTCATTGTGGAGTTCCTGTCCTCTCCAGATCTTACTGTTTCCCCACTTCTTTCATAAGATTCTCTGCACTCTTCCCAAAGGTTGCCCTGCATCTGCATTGATAGTCTGAAGGGAAGAGCCTTTCAGAGGCCCTCTGTGTCAGGCTCATGACTTGTTCCATCTTTTCTCTTTCTTCTGATGTCCATTCTCTTGACCTTTCCAGATAGGAATTGAGCATTTTAGCAAGACTTCTTCTTCTTGATTAGTTTCTTTAGGTGTACAGATTTTAGTAGGTTTATCTTATATTACATGTCTATATGAATCAGTATATACTGTGTACATCTTTCTGCTCCTGGGATAGCTCACTCAGGATTATCTTTTCCAGACCCAACAATTTACCTGCAAATTTCATGACTTCTTTTTTTTTTTTTTTTTTTTTTTTATTGCTGAGTAATATTCCCTTGTGGAGATGTACCACAATTTCTGTATCCATTCCTATACTGGAGGCATCTGGGCTGTTTCCAGCTTCTGGCTATTACAAATAAGGCTGGTAAAAACATGGTTGAGCAAATGTCCTTAATGTATCCTTGAGCCTCTTCTGGGTATATGCCTAGCAGTGGTATAGCTGGATCTTGAGGAAGCACTATTCCTAGTTGTCTGAGGAAGTGCCAGATTGCTTTCCAGAATGGTTGTAAAGTTTACATTCCCATCATCAGTAGAGGTGAGCTCCCCTTTCTCCACAAAGTCTCCAGCATGTGTTCTATCTTGAGATTTTGATCTTATCCATTCTGATGGGTGTAAGGTGAAATCTTAGGGTTGTTTTGATTTGCATTTCACTCATGACTAAGGATGTTGAACATTTCTTTAAGGATTTCTCTGCCATTTGATATTCCTCTGTCAAGAATTCTCTGTTTAGCTCTGTTCTGCATTTTTTAAATGGATACTTGGTTTGCTGCTTTTCAGCTTCTTTAGTTCTTTGTATATATTGGATATTATAGATAAAGGATTAGTGAAGATTTTTTCCCAATCTGTAGGCAGTCGTTTTGTTTTGATGACGGTGTCCTTTGCTTTACAAAAGCTTTTCAGTTTCATGAGGTCCCATTTGTTGATTGTTGCTCTTAGAGCCTGTGTTGTTGGTGTTCTGTTCAGGAAGTTGTCTCCTGTGTCAATGTGATCAAGCCTCTTTCCCACTTTTTCTTCTAAGAGGTTTAGTGTCTCTGGTATTATATTGAGACATTTGATTCACTTGGACTTTAGTTTTGTGCAGGGTGATAAGTATGGATCTATTTGCATTTTTCTACATGTAGACATACAGTTAGATCTGCACCATTTTTTGAAGATGCTGCCTTTTTTTTCATGAATGGTTTTGGCATCTTTGTCAAAAATCCAGTGTCCACAAGTGTGTGGATTTATTTCAGGGTGTTCTAATAGATTCCATTGATCCAGCAGTCTGTCTCTATGCCAATACCATTCAGTTTTTAGCATTGTTGCTCTATAGTATAGCTTGAGATCAGGGATGGAGATACCTCCTGAAGATCTTTTACTGTAGAGAATTATTTTAGCAATTCTGGGTTTCTTGTTGTTCCATATGAAGGTGAGAATTTTTCTTTCACCGTCTGTAAAGAATTGTGTTGGTAATTTGATAGGAATTACATAAAATTTGTAGATTGCTTTTTGTAAGATGGCCATTTTTACTATGTTAATTCTGCCAAGCCATGAGAATGGGAGATCTTTCCATCTTCTGATATCGTTTTCTAATTCTTTCTTCAGAGAGTTGAAATTTTTTTCATACAAGTCTTTGACTTGCTTGGTTAGGTTCACACGTAGGTACTTTATGTCATTTGTGGTATTTTGAAGGGTGATGTTTCCCTAATTTCTTTCACACCCCATTACTGAAGAATGGACACAGAAATTGTGATACATCTACACAATGGAATATTTCTCAGCAATTAAAAAAACAAAGAAATCTTGAAATTTGCATGTTAATTGTTGGAACTGGAAAAGATCATCCTGAGTGAGTGATCCCAGAAGCAGAAAGACACACATGGTATATACTCACTTATATGAACATATACTGTAGGATAAACTTACTAAAATCTTTACACATACAGAAACTAAACAAGAGGGAAGACTGGCTAAAATGATCAATCGCATCCTGGAAGGCAAAGAGAATAGATATCAGAAAAAGCAGAAAACAGGGAACAAGTTAGGAGCTTGCCACAGAGGGCCTCAGAAAGGCTCTGCCCTATAGACTATCAAAGCAGACACTGACACTTATGGCCAACTGAGTTCATCCTTGCTGCACTTGAACACTTGGCACACCCCAAGTACAAACAATAAGTCCTGAAGAGCTTTACACTTCATCATCTTGATCACAGGGTTTTTTTTTTTTTATGTATGAATTTATTATGATTTGTTCACATTTTATTTTCTCTGCTGCCCCCTCATTCTCCTTCTTCCATTACCACCCCCTCCTTTTTGTACCCCTAGGCCCTTGCTCTAGTTCCCTGATAGGGGGGTACTCCTACCCCTTCTGTCTGAACTGAGCTTCTCAGTTCTCATCAAGGCTGGCTGCATCATCTTCCTCTAGAGCCTGATTCCCACCAGGTCATTGTTCTCCTTTTGTCCTCAATTCCCTCTACTTTTGACACTCTTCCTACCTCCTCTCCTGCATGCTTACCACAGCTCTGAGTGGATGGAGAATTTCATTTTGAAATGTCATTTAGAACTGGCTGTTTTAAGGTCTCTCTCTGCATATCAGACTACGGGTGTCTGTATGCAATCCCATGTGATGCAGAAGGTAGCATTGCTATGAATCCAAGAACATGGCATTGATCTATCAGTTGAGGGCACAGAGCAATGTATTTTAATAACTACAGTGTGGGTTGCTTAAAAATTTCCATAGAATGCTCTGGCCCAAAAACTCAATTAACTGCCACCCAAATCCCCTAGTGGAACCCTGGTTTGGTCACAATAGATGGCCTATTTGAACTTTAATCCCCACTATTAGAAGACCACTTTATAAGTATTACATTCTATATTTGTCTGTCTGCAATTTAGTTACTTCACTGAGGATGATTTTTCCTGGTTCCATCCATTTGCCTAAAAATACCATGATGTCATTTTCTTAGCTGAATAATACTTCATTATGGAAATATTCCACATTTTCCTCAAAGGAGATTGTCAGTCTTGTTTTTTAATCCTTTAAGTTGTTGGTACTGTATCAATGTATTAAATGACAATTTATCAGGAATATCTATGTTCTTTTAGCCTAGAAGTCCATCTTCTTCCACTTCCTGATTTGAATTGCAATGTCCCCTTGAAGCTCATCTAGTTACATGTGGAGTAAGCAGTAAGGAAATATCTGGGAAGGTTTAGGATGTGTAGCCTTGTCAGGTAATGTAATTTCTATTGGAGTTATATTGTGGGAGGGTGTGCTTTGAGGTTGATATGCAAATGATTGTGACCACACTGAAAGGCGTCTATGTATCTTTATATTATTGATCTTATTGGTCTTGGTCTCTTTATTTTGAATCTGTCCCTCTAGTTTTTTTCTCTCTCAGTCTGCCACTTGTGGTTTAGTATGAAAATCTTACAGTTCTGATGAAGGCTACAACAAGATGACTGCTTGCAGATATAATATCAGGAATGGTCTTTTTCAAAATATAAGCAAGTTTCAATTAAACTCTTTTTGTTCAATGATTTCCCTTGTTAAGGCAGCAATTTCCCAGTAATTAATTCACTGAATGTAAACATATCTGAGCATTTAACAAATTATAATGGAATCAGTGATAATGTGAAACTGACATGTCAAGGACAATTTACTTTATTAATGACCACTTGAAAGAAATATCTGACACTTTTCCTGAACTAAGAGTCTTGGACACAGGAACTGACATCTCTGGGTTGAGTGCTTTCTGCTGCCCAGATTGAGGCATTTAGGGCCAATCAGCCTTTCTCTCAAACAGGCTGTCTACTTGGCCCTTTTAATAAATGGTTATTGAAAATCTTACTGCCTTTCACCTGTTTCTTGACATCATTCTTCCTCTCAGCCAGTAAGCACATGAGAGACTCTTGAGGTTGCCATGAAGGTGAATAACAAACTTTTCTCAGTGTCTTGTATCTCTGATCCTGTGCATATATGACTTGTTCTTTTGAAACCCAGCAAACATTTATCTCTTCTGTTTATCCAGATCCCATACCTTTTACTCCTGTTTACCTCTGTGACAATATCAAGTAGGAAAAGATATTTTACTGTTTATTTAATTGGACAGCTTCCTAAATGAGAAAGTTTAAAAGTGATGTCAGATTAAGGGGAATTTGCGGAATGACAAGGTGGGCTCCTACTGTGGTCTTGGATCTGACATTTCCTAGGTTGTGCCTTTGAACTGAGCAGTTACTCATGTAATCACTAAATGCACCTTCACCTTCTTATTGATATAATAGGGTGGTAGGGACGAAGTTTCCCTGTGATATTGAGTCCTTAGAAGCAGCAAAATAGAAGGAAACAAGACAATTCCTGGGCCATGTTTGAAGGAAACTGTAAAAAAGATTCTTATATGTAAAATGATAGGTCAGTGCTAGGTTCTTGGATCCAAGGATATGCTTCCTTCTGCATCCTCCTCCTTCTCCTATCTGACCTTAGCTTATCAGGTCTCATCAAGGCTGGCTGAAACATCTTAGTCTGCAATCTGATTCTCAGGTCATTTTTCTCCTTGTGTCCTCAATTCCCTCTACTGATGACACTCTCCCTGCTTCATCTCCTGTAGCCTTTCCAGATCTCTGGGGTGAGGGAGAATTTCATAGGGAAATCCCATTTAGAGTTGTGTGTTTTAAGGTCTTCTGTGCATAATATCGGACTCTTGGTCTCTATATGCAACCATATTTGATACAGAAGGAAGCATATCTTTGGATCCAAGAACATAGCACTGATCTATCATTTGAGGGCAGAGAGCAACATATTTTAATAACAACAGCCTGTGTTTCTTGAAATATTTGGTAGGATTCCTGAGACCCCAACTCAAGTAACTGCCAGCAATCCCCCTAGTGGAAGACTGGTATTGTCACAATAAATGGCCTATTGGAACTTTTTATGCCACTAATAGGAGACCTCCTAGTAAGTGTAAACATAACATATTTGTCTTTATGAATTTCAGTTATTAAACCCAGGGTGATTTTTTTCTGGTTCCATCCAATTGCCAAAAATTTCATGATGTCATTTTCTTAGATTTATGGAAATATTCCACATTTTTTCCCAAAGGAAAAAGGCAATCCTGTTCTTTATACCTTAGAAATTACTGAGACTATATTCATTGTATTTAATAATAAATTATCAGCATAACTATGTTCTTTTAGCTTAGAAGTCCCTACATCTTCTTTACTTCCTGGTGATTTGAATTATATCCCCTGAAGCTCATCTATTTGAATATTTAGTCCCCAGTGAGCAAATATCTGGAAAGAATTAGGAGGTGTGCCTAGTTTGATCATATAATTCCAATTAGAGTTATATTATAAGAAGGTGTGCTTTGAGATTGATCAATATGTCAATGAAAATGACCAGAAAGAACAGTAACTTCTTTATCTCAGTCTCTTTCACTTTATATCTTTGTTTTTGTAGGCCTCTGTCTCTCTATTTCTGAATCTGTCTCTCTAGCTCTTTCTTGCTCTCTCTTTCTCTCTCTGTCTACTTGTGGCTTTTGGTTCAGTTTAAAAACTTTCAGTTCTGCTGAAGGATTATAACAAAATGTTGTGCCTGAATCATGATACCCCAAAAGATCACAACCAGGAGCTGAGTCCCTCGCAAACAACATGAGTTTCTTTTTAGTATAAATCATTACAAGCTGCAGCTCATATCTCCCACCACAAAAGCAGTGAGGCCAAGAGCCCGGTGCTCAGGTTAGTTGGGTGCTTAAAAGAATCTGGTCCCTCCCAGCATGACCAAGGCAGGGGCAATTCTTGCCTGGCAAGCATCTATTGGTCAAATCCTGCATTTTGAATTAATTGGCTATAGAAAGGTCACCAAACCATTAATGATCTGGTGTCCCTCCCTAGGCGGATGGGCAGTTTCGTAGCTATTGTATCTTTAAGAGAGTGGGAATGGACCTTGAGCTTGTTTGGAGGTTCTAGCAGGGGAGCGCAGCTACTCGTATACCCTTGACCAAAGACCGGTCCTCCTCTATTCGGGGAAGGTTGTCCTCTTCGACCGAGCGCGCAGCTTCGGGAGGGACGCACATGGAGCGGTGAGGGAGGAAGGGGACACCCGCCTAGCCAGCCAGATCAGCCGAATCAACCCTGGCGATCAATGGGGTGACAGATGTCGCAGCCAGATCGCCCCCCAGGTCCCGCCTCTGAGAAAAAGGTATCGGACGGTCTGATGCTCTTTGGGTGGACGACACCTAAATGAACATCTGTACAAAGTCCCAATTTATTTCTAATATCAGAGATCAGTCCTCTACTCTTGCCTGATGCGTCTAAAACAAAAAGGGGGAACTGTAGAGAGCTGCGGAATGCTATGCCTTAAAGATGGAGCTGGTTTCCGCCTTCCACCTTCCCGACGGTGAGTGCTCTCTGTCACGAACAACTCCACATTTGGCTAAGGCCGAGGATCTGGCTTGCTTCCATGTATGTGGACCTATCTGCATTGCCCCCGTGGCATGCCTGGGTTGGCTACCCAGAGGCTATTTAAGCTGTGGGCTGGCTTTCCCCGGGGTCCGAGGATTGTTCAATGTTCCTGAATAAACTGCATTGAAAAAAATAAAATAAAATAAAAAAATAAAAAAATAATAAAAAAAGGACTGGGAGGAGAGAAGGGAGGGAGCTACAGGGGGGACACAATGTGAATAAAGTGAAATTAATAAAAAAAAAAAAAAGAGAGAGTGGGAATGATTGCAGTAAGGCAAGTTCTTCCCCTCAGGGCATTAATGGATTTCACCCAGCTAGCTCAGGCCTTAAACTGTAATAATAAATACGAATGGTTTAGTGCCAGGTTCCACACGAACGTGCTTTAACGTGACGGGGAGATAGCGGCCCCCTTTCCTGCCGCACCCTGTTTCCGGGAGCTAATGGCTCTCCGCACGGGACGGCAGGGAGCTGCCGTGCCTCGGGAGGGCGCAATGGGCAGCCGGCAGGGACAGATGGGGACCAGGCTATCAGGAGCCAATTAAAGCTCCCTTGGCACTGCTGTATCGTTCTGCTTGAGTGGGATTCTGACTTAGAGGCGTTCAGTCATAATCCCACAGATGGTAGCTTCACCCCATTGGCTCCGTAGCCAAGCACATACACCAAATGTCTGAACCTGCTGATCCTATCATACTGAGCAGTATTACCATGGCAACAACATTTCATCAGTAGGGTAAAACTAACCTGTCTCATGATGGAATAAACCCAGCTCACAATCCAACACTTGGTGAATTCTGCTTCACAATGATAGGAAGAGCCGACATCGAAGGATCAAAAAGCGACATCACTCTGAACACTTGGCCGCCACAAGCCAGTAATACATGTAGTAATTTTTCTGACACCTCCTGCTTAAAACCCAAAAGGTCAGAAGGATTGCGAGGCCCCGCTTTCATGGTCTGTATTCGTACTGAAAATCAAGATCAAGTGATTTTTAATTTTTTGGTCTCTCATCCCCCCCTTCCCATGATCATTTGAAGACCCAATCTTGGGTCTTCCAGATATGACCCCTTGTATCTTCTAGATTAAACTTTCTACATTGGGATCTGAGTACCATTACTCTATTGCTCTCAAATATTTTTTTCATGAGAGCCATCAAGCAATTTAAAACACAAAGCCCATGGTCCCTTCAGGGTGGATATAGGGGTAGAAAGCCAAGAAGAATTATCATCCTTTCTTTCTAGGGTTTCTCTAGGCTTTTGGTCTAGTTGCTTTAATATTAGTTCCCATTTCAGCTAAGCAGATGCCCAAGATAATAATTAATGTCAGGGAGCTCCTTTTGACTTAGCATTTCAGCCTGCTAGGTGGTATTTTGGGCTGAGGGTCTCCTCTTTTAAAATTGCTTAAGTGCTGATGTAGGATCATTGGCATCAGGGGCTAGGAAGGCTGAAATGACAGTCAAAGGCTGGGCAATGGGGCATTCCTCAGAAGAATCTTGTTAGTTGATCCACCAAAAGAGGCAGGGAGCAAACATGCCAGATTTCAGGAAGTCCAGATTTCAGCTTGCAGTCCATAGCTGATCCTGGAACAGAGTCAAACAGGTGAAATCTGCTGGATTTAGACTGGAGACAGAAGTTAAAATTTGTCTACTAAATAAGAATAGTGAGGAATCCCAAGACAAGGGAAAACTCCTCTGCCAGATCCAGGTCATATAACTTTTTGATTTCCTGATCAGCAAATCTAATATGACAACATTCTAAGAGTAACAGGTAAAACTGCATCCTACTAAATGAGTATCAGTAGCTGTTTGTTTTATAACCTTTATAAACAACTTAAGGGTGTACACAGTTTGGAAGTCTAACACTTTTTCTGTGGGCACAGCTGTTGGTAATCAGCCAGTAATGGAGCTAGGCCATTTTTTGTATACTCATTATCTACTTTTACCCCCATCTACTTGTTCACACTAGAAAGTTAGGTGAAAATACATTCACGGATTTATTGCTAACCCCTGGATGCTTGGACTTTCCTTAACAAAGCAACGAAAAGAAATATGTTTAAGATATTCCTAAATCCTGTCTGCCTCAGAAATGTCAGATATTAAGAATACTATGTCTAGTTAGTCCATCACCTAGGAAGTGTCCCTGGCTCCTGTGGTCTCCTGGCATCATGAGTAGAGGTAGTCCAGCTGTTTGACACAAAAGATGAGAGACTGACTTTGTGGAAAGAGGAACATGAGAGATTGACGTCATCTTGCCTCTTGCAATGTGAAATAATGGCTCTCCTGGTGTCCATGGCTTTTTCCACACTTTAGGCTTTTTCCACACCTAGCAGTGGGTGAGTTGAGGCAATATTGTCCAATGGTTAGCATAGCACAATCCAGTGTTGCCAACATCTGTCACACTCAAATCTTCTTGGAGGCCTTGCAGAAGCTACTGCCAGAATTTTGGGACTCTGTCACAATAAGCTTGTACATGTTAAAATGCCAGATTCGTCAGATCTCTGAAAAGCTTAAGGGCCAGTATGTCTGTGTTACTTGTTGTCTATCTTTATCAACTGCTCTAAACTGTGTCCTAAGATGCATGTTTTAGGACTATATATTTTAAGTAGATCTATATAGGCAAACTTTATGGTTACCCATCCTAGGCTTAACCTTAAAAAACCTAAACAAAGACACTCGGTTAAAAGTCAACATCTTAACCAACTACAGTTAGCATAACTTTAAATCTGCTCTTTCTGAAATAAAATCAGAGCAAATCTTTTAATCAGATGCAGTATGTAGAAAAGTTAGCAAATCATGCTGATCCTACCACTTGCAATAAAAGTGAACAGTAAAAAGCTTAAAGGACAAAAGTGGCACTTAGCACTAAACAGGAAACTGAATACAGCTAGCTGCCCTAAACAAAGATGGCACCAAAACAATGATGGTTCTACTCCCTTTATCTCTGAACCAACATGGTGGCTTAGTCACCTGATGCCACAGCTCTGGCTGGCAAAATAAAGCATACCATTAGGTGCTGCTGCTGATATAGCAAACATTGTGGAGCATCCATAATCCCTGATAACCAAAGGTTCTAACACTGTAGCCAAACAATCCCTAGACCTAACCACATAACAACATTTTAAACTATATGAAATATTCTGGCCACACCAAACCTATCAGCCAGTATTTTCCTCCTTAAAAGAGCATAAGAAAACATTTTGCAATGCAGAATCACCAGCCTTTTAAATGAAGTACAACATATTTTTAAATACAGTTCTTTCTCAAATCATATTTACTCTCTGGTTATTTATACATACACTAACATTTTGCAACATTCTATATAACTTCAGGTTCCTAGCTTCATTCTTCTGGCTTAACCAGACACTCTTACTTTAGACAAGCTATTCTTTTCTTTAATGTTTCTTGCTCTCTCTCTTGTTTTTAGAAAACATAAAAAACTCTCATCAAAATCCTTTCCATCCTGACATGATCCTGCTGGAGCCTAGCGTCCACAATTTGTTTTTTATAGGCAAAGCAAAAACAGTCATATTAATACAAAAGAAATTCTGAAACTGCTCAACTCTTTTTCTAAAATTACTTCCATTTGGCAGATATGGTCCAACGTTACATAAACAAACTCTAAGGAATTTAGAATAAGTTTTAAGGAACTTGATTAAACTTCTTTTTTTCTCTGACTCAAGGTGAGGACCAGGATGGAAACATTTTTTTTTCAATAAACAACACAGCATAACAAGCAAATAGCTCACCACAAGATACACTGTGAAAACTATAATTTTCTCAATTAGTGCAAACCATATGGCGTGGTTTCATTTAGTAAAATTAATAAAATAAATACCACTTTTTCCTCCCCAAAACGATGGAGAAACTGTTTCAGATTTTTTGTTAGACTACCCAAGACCATTGTCTAAAATGCCTGATAAATTTTAAACATTTTATAGCTTTAAATATTTAAACATTTTCTAAAACCTGTTTTTGCAATATCAAAATAAAGTATTCCTTTTTGTAGGAGAGAAGTCTCAAGGCATAACCATAATTTTAAAAGACAAAACCAAATTTTAAAACCAGAGTTTACCAGTGCAAACCATTTAATTTTTAAAACCAATACCAACATAAAATAACTCATTAAACTAGAATAAAACAAAAATTATTTGACTAAGATTCCCTTTTTTTTTCCACCCCAACCATGTGACCATCAAGATCACATTGCAATGCACTGGGCAATCTCAAGATGGTGGTGAGGCACATCATATACCACCTGGCAAACTATATGTTGCTATTTAAACATATGTGGTCATAGACCTCATAAACACATAGTTACATATGTACATTTTAAACAAGTCTGAATTTAAACTTTAAACATATCCAATTAATTTTGATCTATTAACCATGACCTATACAGCATAAGATTAATAAAAAACAAACATGATGTCCATACATACATTTAAACAGAAAGACAAAACTTTACTTACTTCCTCCAGTACTTTCTTTTTAAGGGCTTTATTTTCTCACTGCAGTTACTGTTGCTAGGAAACTGGCCCATCCTCTTAAGGAGGGACATCAGATCATTAATGGTTTGGGGACCTTCCTATAGCCAATCATTTCAAAATGTATCATTTTGACCAAAAGATGCTTGCCAGGCAGGGATCTCACCTGTCTTGGGCATGTTCAGAGGAACCAGAATCTTTGAAAAACCCAACTAACCTGGGCACAGAGCACTCTGCTTCCACCGCTTCAGTGTTGGTGGTGTGTGGGCTGCAGGTGCAGCTTGTAATTTATAATAAAAAGAACCTCATGTCTTTACAGCAGAGTCTGTTTATTCCAGGTCTTTTGGGGTTCATGAAGTGGGCAGAACATTTTGGGGGCACGGCTGAGATACCAAGACTCAAGGAACCTGACCTGGAGATTTTGTATGCTGGTCGTAAGTGTGTAAATGTCTCTGTGCAATATCTGTATGTGCAGTACTTTCTGTTCTCTATTCTGAAAATTCTCAGAGCACGGGGAGTTAGTATCTGGGTAGCAAGACGTAATCAATGTGGACAAACTGGTGGTCACAGATGCTGAATCTCGGGAGGTCACCTCTGGCTTCATCAATATTTTGGTGAGTAATCTGTCTAGTCTGTTTTGTTATTTTTTTGTGTGTGTGTATGTTGGAAGTAAAATTTTTAGACCTTTGCCAGACACACTTAGAATATGGAGGAGAATAGTGACCTTGTACTCGTGGCTCCAGTGCAGGGCATGGTCACCCCTCCACACTGTAAACTCTCGAAGGCCTGCTCTCACAGGCCCAGACTGCCTGGTACCAGTGAGTACTAGTAGGTGTCTCCTGAGGCAACAGCCCATTCTTGATGTCTCCTGGGGCATCAGGGCCCATGCCTCCTGCACCCACTGGGGTGTAGCAGGAGGAGGAATCAATATGTTGGGCCTGCCTCAGAAGAATCAGTTTTGGTCCCAGGAAATTTGGCCAGCTATTGTCTTATGCTCTGTGGGTCATGGTTAACATGATCAAAAATAATTGGGTATGTTTAAAGGTTAAATTCAAACTTGTTTAAAAATGTATATGTGTGCCTATGTGTTTATAAGGTTTACAAACACATATGTTTAAAGGCAACAATATAGCTGCCAGGTGGTATGGCTCTGCCATTTTGGTAGCCACATGTTTCCTTCTAGATTAAATGGAAGGGTTATTTTAAATAGGCATTGGCTTTAGAGATTGGATTGTTTTCACTGGTGGATTCTGGTTTTAAAATCTGGTTTTGATCTTTAAAATTATGGTCATACTTTGTGCCACTTCTCTCCTACAAGAGGGGTACTTAATTTTAATGTAGCAAAAACAGGTTTTAGAAAATATTTAAATATTTAAGGCTATAAAACGTTTAAAGTTTATCAGGCATTTGGGTATGAAAATGATCTTGGGTAGTCTAACAGAATTTTTAAAAGTTTCTTGATCCTTTGGGGGAGAACAAAAAAACATTGGTATTTATTTTACTAAATGAAACTAAGCCATATGGTTTGCAGTAATTGAGAAAATTGCAGTATTACAATGTATCTTGTAGAGAGCTGTTTGCTTGTTAAGCTGCTTTGTTTATGGGAAAATGTGTTACCACTCTGGTCTTCACCTTGAGAAAGAGAAATAAGGAAGTTTCACCAAGTTCCTTAAAACTTGTTCTAAATTCCTTAGAGTTTGTTTATGTGATCTTGGATTACCATATCTGCTATAGGAAAGTAATTGTAGAAAAAAAATTGGCAGCTTCAGAACTACTTTTTGTATTAATGTAACTTGTTTTTGCTTTGCCTATAAAAAATAAATCGTGGATGCTGGGCTCCAGCATGATCATGTCAGAATGGAAAGGATTTTGGTGAGAGGATTTATGTTTTATGAAAGCAAGGGAGAGAGCAAGACCTATTTTAAAAAAATTAAATTGTCTAAAATAAGAATGTCTGGTTAAACCAGAAGAATGAAGCTAGGAACCTGAAAGTATATATATATAATGTTGCAGAAGGTTAGTGAATGTATTATAAAAAGCCAGAGAGTTAATATGATTTGAGGAAAAATGTATTTAACAATATGTTATAATTCATTTAAAAGGCTGGTGATTCTTCATTGCAAAATGCTTTTCTTGTGCTCTTTTAAGGAGAAAAAAAATTCTGGCTGATAGGTTTGGTATGGCTAGAATAATTCATATAGTTTAAAATTGTTCTGTCCTATTCTTTTATGCAGTTGGTTCTAAAATTTATCAGATCACAATGTTAAGACTTTTAGTTATGGGAGGTAACAATGCCATCAGCAACACCTAATGGCTATGTTTGGTATTGTCAGTCATAGCCTATGCTAATACATGGCTAGCTGCCATGATGTTTCAGGAATAGAGGATGGAGCTGTAGTTTTGGTGCCATATTTGTTTAAGGCTTCCAGCTGAGTTCAGTTACAGGTGGCCAGCCACCATGCTGGAACAGAGATAAAGGGGGGATAGCCATGAGATTGTGATCATCTTTGTTTAGGGATCTCAGTTATGTTCACTCCTCTGAACTAAGTGCAATGTGCACTTAACTTTTACTGTTCAATTTTAATGTGAAGTGGTAGCAAGATTTGCTAGCCTCTTTATAAACTGTACCTGATCAAAATTTTTTGCTTTAATTTTAGTTCAGAAAGAGCAGATTACTATTCTAAGTTAGCTACTCTCTGTTTATTTATTTATTTTGAAGTTAAGCCTAGGCTACTTAAAATATAGTTCTAAAAATGCATCTCAGGAATATGCCAGAATTAGAGATTATAGCATTCTGGTTTATAGGACACAGTTTAAAGCAGATGATAAAGAAAAAGAGTAACGCAGATATGTTGGCCCTCAAGGTTGTCAGAGACCTGATGAATCTGGCATTTCTTTTTTCAATGCAGTTTATTCAGGAACCTTGAACAATCATCTGACCCTGGGGAAAGCCAGCCCACAGCTTAAATAGCCTTTGGGTAGCCAACCCAGGCATGCCCTGTGGGCAATGCAGATAGGTCCACATACATGGAAGCAAGCCAGATCCTCAGCCTTAGCCAAATGTGGAATTGTTCATGACAGAGAGCACTCACCATCGGGAGGGTGGAAGGCGGAAACCAGCTCCATCTTTAAGGCACAGCATTCCGCAGCTCTCTATAGTTCCCCCTTTTTGTTTTAGACGCATCAGGCAAGAGTAGAGGTCTGATCTCTGATATTAGAAATAAATTGGGACTTTGTACCGATGTTCATTTAGGTGTCATCCACCCAAAGAGCATCAGACCCCTCAGATACCTTTTTCTCAGAGGCGGGACCTGGGGTATCAACCCGCATGCAATCAGACATGCTCTTCGCTGGGTCCAAAGCGGCTGACCCTGAGTGCAGTGCTTAGCCTCGCATCCTGAGCATAACATTTTAGCTTTTTATGGTATCCAACCATGCTTGGGGCGAATGTCCTGCATCAATGGCTGTAAAGTCCTGAATGATCATGGCTGCATCACACTGTTGTGAGACTCTAATCTTGCATATATACCACACGCAAACCAAGGAGACCAACACCAAAAGGCCTGCTAACGCTCCCATGCCCGCCCATACCTTCAGATGATTCATGGCTGCAGCAATCCATGATGATAATCCTGTGGCTAGTCCTGTGTCCACTCTGGTAGAATTTACTGTGACAATGGCCACTCTCAGCTGCTCCATCGTAGTATCAAATTCTCCAGTCCAATTACCTAAAATATAGCTCGACAATTGTTTAGACAGATTTGCAGCACAGGAAAAATTCTCATGTTATATGCTAGTGACTCAAAGTACAGCATATTTTCATTGACAGCCGCGTTGAGCAATTTGCCATAGGGTATCAATTTGCTCCTGCACGAGGTCAATCCTCTGATTGTCAGAGACCTGATGAATCTGGCATTTTAACATGTGTCAGTGTATAGTGACAGAGTCCCAAAATCCTGGCAGTAGCTCCACCAAGGTCTCCGAGAAGATTAGGACACAACTGATGATGGTGACTCTGAATTGTGGTATGTTAACCACTGGGCAATACTGCCTCAACTGGCCCACTTCTATGGCCCAGCCTAATTTGTGGACAAAACCATGGACACCTGGAGAGTCATTATTTCACATTGAGATAGGCAAGATGAGATCAATCTTCCATGCTCCTCTTTCCACAGAGGCAGTCTCTGATATGTGCCTGGTTGGACCACCTCTGTTCATGAAGCAAACCACAGGAGGCAGGGCTATTCCCTAGGTGATGGACTAACCAGACATCTCTGTAATTTTGATTGGCACATGGATTAGTGTATTTATTTATCTTATAATTTATCCTTCTCAGGTCTGATTACTTTCTGATTACTTTGATTGCTAGGCTAAGCTTATGGTAGCTTTGCAGCTAGAGAGCAGACAATTAGATCCACTGTTTGCTTATTGATCAGTTCCTTAGCTAGTATAAACTACTAGGTACTAGATCACTTATTTCAAAAGAAAAACATGTTTGTCTTACTCACAGAGTTTATGTCAACCCCCTGTGTCTTAAGATAAATAAATGGATAAAAAATATAGAGGATAGTAGGGTCTGAGGATATAGAAGTTTAGATCACAAAAATCTAGAGTGTCATTTGATCTGGAAAAAAAATCTTTGGGAGCAATACAGTAATGGTACTCAGATCCCATTGCAAAAAAGTAAATCTGTAGGATTCAAGGGGTCATACATGGAAGATCCAAGATTGGGTCTTCAACTAATAATGGGAAGGGGGGAATAAGAGACCAAAAGATTAAAAATCAGCAATTATTATTAAAGTTTAAGGCCTAAACTATCTGGGTGAGGTCCATTAATACCGTGAGTTGAAGAACCTGCCATACTGCATTCTTTCCTCACTCACTCTCTAGTGTATCTCTTACAGTTGCTAGGAAACTGGCCCATCCCTCTAAGGAGGGACACCAGATCATTAAAGGTTTGGGGACCTTCCTATAGCCAATCATTTCAAAATGTAGCATTTTGACCAAAAGATGCTTGCCAGGCATGAATCATCCCTGCCTGGGGCATGTTGGGAGGGACTAGAATCTTTGAATCACCAAACTAAGCTGGGAACAGTGGGCTCGGCTCCCACCACTTTGGCAGTGGGGGGGGGGGGTGTTGGCCCAAGGTGCGGCTTATAATTTACAATAAAAAGAACCACATGAATTTACAGGGGAGTCTGTTTATTCCTAGTCTTTTGGGGTTTGTGAACTGGGCAGAACAACTCACCAGTATCTAGACTGTCAGAAACACAGGGAAAAAAAAACAAAAGATTCCACCAGTACTTCCTGTCTCCATGGGAGCAACCCACTTTCTAGTACAATCAAACAGATTTAGGATCCCCTGTCCCTCACAGTGGTATTGAGGAGTATTTCCCTGCTGGAATCTGGGAGGTCTCCCAAAATCCCTGTGGCCTCAGTCTGCTGGCTTGTCAGCCAGTGTACTGTGACACTACCAATCACTGCCCACTCACTGTATACTACTTGAGATTTCAAAAAATACACAAATTAAAAGGATAGAACTTGGTCAAGAAAAATGAGCTTACCTGAGATTCTGATCCTCCAGCTCAGGAGTCCTGGGAGGTCTTGGGGATCCCGGACCAAGACCTGTTATATGTGAATCATGATACCCCCAAATACCACCACCAGGACCCGTGTTTGTTTCAAACCACATGAGGATATTTTGTATTATAAATCATTATAAGCTGCATCTTTGGCTCACATCCAAAACCACAAAAGCAATGAGAGCCTGGAGCCCCATGCTCAGGTTAGTTTATGTTATTTAAAGATTCTGGTCCCTCCCAGCATGACCAAGGCAGGGGCAATTCCTGCCTGGCAAGCATCTATTGGTCAAAATGCTGCATTTTGAATTTATTGGCTATAGGAAGGTCCCCAAACCACTAATGATCTGGTGTCCTTCCCTTGGGGGATGGGCCAGTTTCCTAGCAACTTCATCTCTATGAGTGGGGAAAGAATGCAATATGACAGGTTCTTCCCCTCAGGGCATTAATGGACCTCACCCAGCTAGTTCAGGCCTTAGACTTTAATAAAAACTCCTGATTTTTAATCTTTTGTTTTCACAATGACTGCTTGCTGTCGTGACATCATGGATTTTCTCTGTAAAAATATACATATAAAAATATGTACTGAATGTACATAGGGGAATGTACTGAATGTCAAGGAGACTTGATCTCCTTCAATTGTCTTACTGCTCTAGCAAGGGCTTCTAGAAGTGTGTTAAAGAGATATGGAGAGAGTGGGCAGCCTTGCCTTATCCCTGATTGCAGTGGGATTTCTTTAAAAAAATATAAGCAAGGTCCTAATTAAAAGCTTTTTGTTAAAAGATTTGTTTGCTCAAGGAGCATTTTCCAGTAAGTAATTCACTGATTGAAGATATATCTGTGCATTTAAGAAATAGTAGTGGAATCTGTGATAAAGTGAAAGTCACATGTCAAGGACACATGACTTTATTAATAAGCACTTGAAAGAAATATGTGACATTTTTCCTGGACTAAGAGCCTTGGAATTAGGAACTGTTGTCACTGTGTTGTGTGCTTTCAACTGCCCAGAATGAGGCACGTAGGGGTGCACAGCATTTCTCATGCAGGCTGTACACTTGGCCCTTTTAATAAATGGCTCCTAAAAAGCTTACTGGCTTTCACCTGTTTCTTGACATTCTTCTTCCCAGCCAATCAGCACCTGAGAGAATCTTGAGGTTTCCATGGAGATTAGTAGAAAAAACTTTCCTCAGTGTCCAGTATCTTTGATCCTGTTCAGAATTTACTTTTTTTTTTTTTTTTTTTTTTTTTTGTGAAACTCAACAAGCCTTTATCTCATTCCTTTATCCAGATCCCACACCTTGACCTCTGGTTACCTTTGTGACAATAAGGTATGAAACTGGAAAGCTTTCTTTGTAGGGAAGCTTCCTATGTAGGGAAGCTTCAAAATGATGTGGGATTAAGGGGAATGTACCAAATGACAAGGTGGTCTTCTGTGGTAGTGGATCTGAAATTTCCTAGGTTGTGACTTTGAAATGAGCAGTTACTCCTGTACTCACTAAATGTACCTTTACATTTTTATTGTTATAATAGGTAGGCAAGGTCTAGGGTTTCCTAGGATATGGAGTCTTTAGAGCAGGGAAAAGAGAAGAAAACCTATTCCTGGGACTATTCTGGCTGAACTAGAGAAATATCAGTTGGTGTAAAGGGAGAACTGAGGGGCATAAAGTATTTGACACCTGGTGCAGCTCAATAATATTGTTGGCAAACCTCAATGAGCACAGTTGCTTTGGCTGACCTGGCTGGATTGGCAGATGTGTCCTTCTCAGTGGTCAGTGAGGAAACCTCCTCATCCTGGGTTTTACAGTCTTGCACTTCCTGGTGTTTTGATTTGCAATGTCCACTTGAAGCCCATCTAATCACATATGGAGTCTCCAGTGAGGAATTGTCTGGTTAGTGATAGGAGGTATGGCCATGTTAGATAATATTTTTCCCCTAATTTCGTTTTCAGCATTTTTATCTTATGTATACCAGAGGTCTACTGATTTTTTTAAGTTAATTTTCTATCCAGCTACTTTGCTGAATATGTTTATCAGGTATTGGAGTTCCCTGGTCAAATTTTTGGGGTCACACTCAGATATACTATCATATCATATGTAAGTAGTGTTACTTTGATTTCTCCCTTTCTGATTTGTATTCTCTTGATCTCCTTCAATTGTCTTACTGCTCTAACAAGGGCTTTTAGACGTATGTTAAAGAGATATGGAGAGAGTGGGCAGCCCTACCTTATCCCTGATTGCAGTGGGATTTCTTTAAGATACTCTTCATTTAGCTTAATGTTGCCTATAGGATTGCTGTATATTTTCTTACATATGTGCCTTCTATCTCCTATCTCTCTAATACTTTAAACATGAATGGATGTTGGATTTTGTCAAATTCTTTTTCAGCATCTAAGGAGAGTATCATGTTTTTTTTTTTCTTTCAGTTTTTTTTTTACTATGGTGGATCACCCCTGCATAACTGAGATGAGCCCTACTTGGACATAGTGGATGATATCATTGATGTGTTCTTATATTTGGTCAAAGACATAAAGTAAATTGGTATGACCCTAAACAAGCAAGTGAAAGTCTTGTAAGAAAAAATTTCAAGTCTCTGAAGAAAGAATTAGAAGATATCAGAAGTTGGAAAGATCTCCCATTCTCATGGCTTGCCAGAAGTAACATAGTAAAAATAGCCATTTTACTAAAAGAAATCTACAGATTAATGCAATTCCCATCAAATTACCAACACAATTCTTTACAGACTTTGAAAAAATAAATCTCAACTTCATATGGATAAACAAGAAATCCAGAATTGTTAAAACAATCCTCTACTATAAAAGATCTTCTGGTGTTAGCTACATCCCTGATCTCAAGGTGTATTATAGAGCAACAGTAATAAAAACTTCATGGCACTCACATAGAAATAGAATGGTGGATCAATGGAACCAAAGAGAAGACACAGAAATTAAACTACACACTTATGGACACCTGAGTTTTGACAAAGATGCCAAAACTATACTATGGAGAAAAGATAGTATCTTCAACAAATGCTGCTTGTGTAACTGGATGTTTACATTTAGAAAAATGCAAATAGATCCATTCTTAAGAGCCTGCACAAAACCAAAGTCCAAGTGGATCAAAGAACTCAACATAAAACCACACACATTAAATCTGTTAGAAATAAAAGTCGGGGAAAGCCTTGAACTCATTGCCACAGGAGACAACTTCCTGAATAATAACATCAACTCGACAGGCTCTCAAAGCAACAATCAGTAAGTGGTGACTTATGACATGGAGAAACTTCTGTAAAGGAAAAGATGCAGTCATCAAAACAAAAGGAATGCCTACAGATTGGGAAAGAGTATTTCCCAAGCCTCTATGTAACAGTGGTCTAATATCCAGTACATATAAAGAACTAAAGAAGTTGAAAAGCAACAAATCAAGTAATCTATTAAAAAATTGGGGGACAGAGCTAAACAGAGAATTTTCAATAGAGGAATATCGAATGGATGAGAAATACTCACAGTCATTAGCCATTAGGGAAATGCAAATCAAAATGACCCTGGGATTTCACCTTACACCTATCAGAATGGACAAGATCAAAATCTCAAATGACAACACACACGCTGGAAAGATTGTAGACAAAGGGGAACCCAAAACTTCTGGTGAGAATGTAAACTTGTATAACCACTCTGGATGTCAATCTGGTACTTTATGAGACAACTAGGAATAGCGCTTCCTGAAGATCCAGGTATACCATTCCTAGGCATATATCCAAAAGGCTCAAGTACACAATAAGGACATTTGCTCAGACAGGTTTGTAGCAGCTGTATTTGTAATAGCCAGAATCTGGAAAAAAAAAACAATAAAAAACAAACAAACAACAGAAAATACAGATGCAGCCCAACTGAAAAAATGGATACAGAAATTGTGGTATATCTACCCAATGGAATATTATTTAGAAAAAACAAACAAACAAACAAACAAACAAAAAACTAGGAAATCATGAAATTTGCATGTCAATGGTGGGAACTGAAAAAGATCATCCTGAGTGAATAATCCCAGAAGCAGAAAGACAAACATGGTTTGAAATCACTCATGTAGACATATAATATAGGATTAATCTACAAAAATCTGTACACCTAAAGAAATTAATTAAAATGGAGGACTCAGGATAAAATGCTCAATCCACCTGTTGAAAGGCAAAGAGGATGGAAATTAGAAGGAGAAAACAGGGAACAAGTTAGGAGCCTGCCATGGAGGGCCTCTGAAAGGCTATGCCCTATGGACTATCAAAGCAGATCCTGAGACTTATGGGTAACTGTTGAGAAGAGTGCATGGAATCTAATGAAAAAAAAGTGGGAAATAGGAAGATCTGGGGAGGACAGGAGCTCCACAAGGAGAGCAACAGAACCAAAAAAAAAAAAAATTGAGCACAGGGGTCTTTCCTGAAATTCATACTCTAAACAATTAGCATGCATGGAGAAAACCTTGAACCCCTGCACAGATGTAGCCCATGGTATTTCTTTATCCAAGGGGCTTCCATAATAATGGGAAAAAGGACTGCCTCTGATGTGAACTGATTGGTCTGCTCTTTGATCACCTCACCCTGATGGGGGAGCAGCCTTAGCAGAAGTCTTATTACAGAGGAAGACAATGCAACCACACCGGATGAGATCTGATAGTCTAGGATCAGAAGAACGGAGAGGAAGACCACCCCTATCAGTGGAATTGTGGAGGGACATGCATAGAGAAGGGAAAGGAAATGAGTATAGGAGGAAATGAAAGGAGGAAATATGAGTATACAAACTTTCCTCAATGTTCAGTATCTCTGATCCTGTGCACAATTTACTGTTTCTTATGAAACCCAACAAGCATTTATTTCATCCCTTTATCCAGATCCCACATATTTACACTCCTGTTTACCCCTGTGACAATGAAGTATGAAATGAAACTTTGATATTATTTAACTGGACAGTTTCCAAAGTTGGGAAGCTTCAAAGTGAGGTGGGATTAAGGGAAATGTACTGAATGACAAGGTATTCTCCTACTGTGGTCTTGGATCTGACATTTCCTAGGCTGTGACTTTGAACTGAGCAGTTACTGGTGTACTCACTAAATGTACCTTCACATTCTTGTTGATATAATAAGCTGGCAGGCTCTAGGATTCCCTGGGCTAGTTTGTTTGTAAAAGCAGAGAAGACAAGGAAACCAGACAATTATTGTGACTGGTTTGGCTGAAACAAAGAAAGATCTTTGTATGTAAAAGTTGAACTGAGAGGCAATAAACTCTTTGACAGCAAGTGCAGTTCCACGCTAGCATTGCCAATCCTCTATGAGCAGTGTTGCCTTGGCTGATCTAGCTGGATCAATAGTTGTGTCCTACTCAGTGGTCAGTGGGCAATCTTCCTGCTCCTCGACTTAACAATTAAAACTGGTCATTTAGGATGGAGAAATGGGTCCCTGTTATATACCAAGGACACAAGTGCACAAGTGTTTCTTGTTGTATTGCAGACAAATGATCTAAACATAGTGTTATTACCAGAACTTCTTGTTCAAAGTGCCACTGTGGTCTGAAGTATCTGGGTAACCACTAGTTCATATCTAGGATTCTCTGCTACATAATGAGTTCCTGAAAAGCATGTCTTACAAAATCAAACTCTGCTCTCTGTGGAATTTTTTCTCCATGTTAAAAGTCACTGTAAAAGTTGTCAATGTATTATTTTTATTGATTATGTGGGAATTTCATATACTATACATTATACTGCTTTTCCATTACTCCCAGATTCAAATTCCTACCCATGAGTCACACTAAATTTTTTTCTTTAAAATACATCAGTTCTATTATGTGTGGTTCATATAGTCATTGGAACATGATCAGATTCTCAGTGCCAAGTTCCTTAAAGAAAATTGAGTTCATCCTTGCCACACTCTAACACCAACCCCAAGAAGAGGCCATCAGGCCTAAGGAGCTTTATACTTCATCACCTTAATCACAGTTTTTCTTATATTTTTATTATGATTTGATAACTTCATATCTCCTCTGCAACCCCCTCATTATTTTCCATTAGGAGTCACCCACCCTCATTTTTTACCCCCATGATCACTCTATAGTTCTCTGTAGGGGAGGTCCTCCTCATTCTTCTATCTGATCCTAGTTTGTCATGTCTCAACCATGCTGACTACATCTTCTTATTCTGTGGCCTTATTCTCAGGTAATTGTTCTCCTTGTGTCCCCAATTCCCTCTACTTATACACTCTTCCTGCCAACTCCCTTGCAGGCTTCCCAGAGCTCTGAGAGTTGGGAGAATTTCATAGAGAAATCCATTTAGAACTGGGTGTTTCAAGGTTGCTCTCTCTCTCTCTCTCTCTCTGCATAAGATCAGATTGTGGGTCTCTATATGCAATCCCATTTGAGGCAGAAGGAAGCATCACTTTGGATGCAAGACATGACACTGATCCATTATTTGAGGGCATAGAGAAACATATTTTAATAACAATAGCCTGGGTTGCTTGAAAATTTCCATAGGATGCTCTGGCCCAACAAATCCATTAACTGCTACCCAATCCCCTAGTGGAAGATTGGTTTGGTCACAATAGATGGCCTATTGTAACTTAACCCTCACTATTAGGAGACCTCCTAATAAGTGAACACATACCATATTTGCCTTTCTGCCTTTTAGTTACTTCACCCAGGATGATTTTTCCTGGTTCCATCCATTTGCTTGAAAATATCATGATATTATTTTCTAAGTAATACTGCCTTATTGAAATATTCCACATTTTCCCCAAAAGTGATTGTCTGTCCTGTTCTTTATTCCTTGGAATTTTCTGGGATTTTAATCATTGTATTGAATGACAAACTATCAGGATAAGTATGTTCTTTTAGCCTAGAAGTCCCACTATCTTCTTCTACTTCCCAGTGATTTGATCCCCTTCAAGGTCATCTATTTACATGTTGAGTCCTCAGTTAGGCAATGACTGGGAAGTATTCTGAGGCATTGCATTGTAGATAATATAATTCCTTTTGGATTTGTATGATAGGAGTGTGTGCTTTGAGGTTGATATGCCAGTAATTTTGACCAGACAGAATGGAGTCTATCTCTCAGGCTCTGTCACTTTCTATATTTGTTTATGTCAGTCTCAGTCTCTCTATATGAATCTGTTTCGCTAACTCATTCTTTCTTACTCTCTCTCTCTCTCTCTCTCTCCCCCTTTCTCTGTCACCTCTCTCTGCCTGATGCTTGTGGTACAGTATGGAAAGCTTTCAGCTCCCCTGACGTAATTCAACAAAAAGACCGCTTGCAGATGTGTATCTAGATGGTCTCTGTAAAAGTATAAGCAAGGTCCCAACTAAACACCTTGTGTTCAAAAATTTGCCTGTGTTGGGGAGTGTTTTATACTAAGTAATTCACTGACTGAGGACATATCTGTGCTCTTAGCAAATAGTAACAGAATTGGTGATAATGTGAAATTCACATTTCAAAGACATGTGACTTTCATAATGACCACTTGAAAGAATTATGTGACACTTTTCCTGAACTAAGAGTCTTGGACACAGAAACTGTCATCTCTGGGTTGTGTGATTTCAGCTGCACAGATTGAGGCAATGTAGGGCTGAGCAGCGTTTCTCTCATGCAGGCCCTTTATGTCCCCTTGGCCATTTTAATAACTGGCTCCTGAAACACTTACTGGCTTACACTTGTTTCATGACACCATTCTGCCTCACAGTCAATGAGTGCCTGAGAGAATCTTGAGGTTTCCATGGAAATGAGTGACAATCTTTCCTCAGTGCCCAGGAGCTTTGATCCTGTACACAATTTTCTTTTTCTTGTGAAACCCAACAAGCCTTTATCTTATCCTTTTACCCAGATCCCACTCCTGTTTACTTCTGTGACAATGTAAGGTAGGAAAAGAAACTTTAATGTTTATTTCATTGGACAACTTCTTTAAGCAGGGAAGATTCAAAGTAATGTGGGATAAAGGAGAATGTACCAATTGAAAAGGTGGTCTCATAATGTGGTCTTGGATCTGACATTTCCTTGGTTGTGACTTTGAACTGAGTAGTACTCAAGTACACACTAATTGTACCTTCTCATTCATATGTATATAATAGGCTGGCAGGGCCTGCCCTCCTTTAGTGGAATCTTTTCTCCATGTTGAAACCCATTGTAAAGGTTGTCAACATATTACTATTTTTTTATTATGTAGTAATTTTATATAGTATATATTATACTGGTTTTCCATTGCTCCTATGTTCAAATTCCTACCCTTGAGTCACTAAAATTATTTTTTCTTTAAAATACAGTATATTCTCACTCATATAGACGTGTAATACAGGATGAACCTACTGAAATGTGTACATCTAAAGAAACTAATCAAGAGAGAGGACCTTTACTAAAATGCTCAATCCCCATCCAAAAGGCAAAGAGGAAGGCCTTCAGAGGAGGAAGAAAACAGGAAACAGGCTGGGAACCAGCCACAGAGTGCCTGTAAAAGGTTCTGCCCTGCAGACTATCAAAGCAGACGCTGAGACTTATGGCCAAATTTTGGGCAGTGTGCATGGAATCTTATGTAAGAAGTGGGAAATAGTAAGATCTGGAGATGTCAGGAACTCCACAAGGAGAGCAACAAAACCAGAAATTTGAACACAGGGGTCTTCCCAAAGACTCATGCTCCAACCAAGTGCCATAAATGGAAATAACCTAGAACCCCTGCAAGATGTATCCCATGGCATTTTAGTGTCCAAGTGGGTTACATAGTAATGGGAAGAGGGTCTGCCTCTAACATAAACTGATTAGCCTGCTATTTGATCTACTCCCCCTGAGGGGGAAGCAGCCTTACAAGGCCACAGAAGATGACAATGCACCTACTCATGATGAGAGCTGATAGACTTAATCAGAAGAAAGGAGAGGAAGACCTCCCCTATCAGTGGACTTGGGGAGGGGCATGCTTGCAGAAGGGGAAGGGAGGGTGGGATCAGGAGGGGAGGAGAGAGGGGATTTTGGGGGGATACAGAGTTAATAAAGTGTAATTAATAAAATAAAAAGAACAAATTTACAATTAACCTGATGTGTCTGGCTCTTCATCTTTGGGGTGGGGTTCTGAAGCAAATTGGCTAATAAATTTGTTCCTAACAGAAAAAAATATACATAATTTTAGTATGTGTTTTTCTTATATTCATTAGAACATGATCAAAATCTCAGTGCCAGTCCCTTAAAGAAAATTGAGTTAATCTTTGCTGCACCCTGACACCACCCCCATGAAGAGGCCATCAGTCCTGAAGAGCTCCATACTTCTTCTCTTTGATGACAGTTTTTCTTATGTATTTATTTATTAGGATTTGTTAACTTTGTATCCCCTCTACAACCCCCTCCCTCTTCTCTTCCTAATCCCACCCAACCTCCTTCTTCTACTCCCTGATAGGGGCCATCCTCCTCCCCCTTCTATCTTACCGTAGATTCTCACATGTCAACAAGGCTGACTGGTTCTTCTTTGTGGCCTGATTCTCAAGGCATTGTGTATCTTGTATCTTCAATTGCCTCTACTTATGACAGTCTTCCCACCTCCTCTCCTATGAGCTTAGCAGAGAACTAAGGACAGGGATAATTTCATAGGGAAATCCCATTTAGAGCTGGGTATTTTAAGGTCCCTCTCTGAATAAGATTGTGTGGTTCTCTATATGCAATTCATTTGATGCGGAAGGAAGCATCTCTGTGGATAGAAGAACATGGAACTTATCTATCAGTTGAGGGCAGAGAGCAACATATTTTACTAACAATAGCATTGATTGCTTGAAAATTTCCATAGGATGCACTGGCCCAACAACTCAATTAACTGACACTAATCCATATAATGGAAGACTGACTCGTTCACAATAGATGGCCTTTTAGAACTTTTTCCACACTGTTAGGAGACCTCCTAATAACACAATATATACCATATTTGTCTTTCTGAATTTTAGTTACTTCACCAGGATGATTTCTCCTGGTTCCATCCATTTGCCTGAAAATATGGAATGGGGAGTCTTTGTTGGTCTCTGTCTCTTTATATCTTTGTTTCTGTTGGTCTCGGTTTCTTGATTTCTGAATCTATCTCTAGCTCTTTCTCTCTCAATATCTCTCAGTCTCCCTGTCTCTGCCTATTGCATGTGGTTCAATATGAGAAACTCAGTTCTGCTGAAGGACTACAATAAGATGACTAACTCTTTGCTGATGTGACATCCTGAATGGTCCTTAAAATATAAGCAAGGTCCCAATTAATTATTTTTGTACAAAGAATTGCCTTGGTCAGGAAATGTTTTGCCTATAAAGTAATTCACTGACCAAAGACATATGTGTGCATTTAAAAAATAACAATAAAATCTGATAACGTGAAACTCACATGTCAAGGACACCTGACTTTATTTATGAACTCTTGAAAGAAATATGTGACACTTTTCCTGAGCTAAGAGTCTTGGAAACAGGAACTGTCATCTCTGGGTTCTGTGCTTTCAGCTGCTCAGATTGAGGCATGAAGGGCTGCTTTCTCCCAAGCAGGCTGTCCACTTGACTCTTTTAATAAATGGCATATGAAAATCTTACTGGCTTTCACCTGTTGCATGACAGCATTTTCCAACTCAACCAATCAGCACCTGAGAGAATGTGGAGGTTTCATGGAGATGAGTAAAAAAAAAAACTTTTCCTCAGTGTTCGCTATCTCTGATCCTCTGCACGTGTGACTTTTTCTTGTATAACCTTTATCTCATCCCTTTATCCAGATCCCACACCTTTACTTCTGTTTACCTCTGTGACAACCTCAGGTAGGAAATTAAACTATAATATTACTTCATTTAATTGGACTGCTTACTAAGTAGGGAAGATTCAAAGTCATAATGGATTAAGGGAAATGTACTGAATGACAAGGTGGTCTCATATTGTGGTTTTAGATCTGAAATTTCCAAGTTGTGACTTTGATCTAAGCAGTTATTTGGGTACTCCTTAGTGGACCTTCACAGTGTTATTGATATTATAGGATGGCAGGGTCTAGAGTTCTCTGGGGTAATTAGTCTTTAAAAGCAAGGAAAATAGAAGGAAAACAGAAAAGTCCTGACACTGGTTTGGCTGAAACAGCTAAAGATCTGTGCATAAACAAATAGAACAGTGAGGCAATAAACTATTTGACAGATAGTTCTCTTCCACATTAGTGTTGCCAACCCTCTATAAACAGAGTTGCCTTGTATAACCTATCTTGATTGGCAGCTTTGTCCTACCAGTAGTCAGTGAGCACTCCTTCTGTTCCTGAGGTTCCAGATAAAAAATGGTCTTTTAGGACAGAGAAATAGATTGTGTTATATACCTAGGACACAAAAGCAGCTGTGTTTCCTGCTGTGCTCATCCAGACAGACCCTCTGAATGTAGTGTTAGTTCTAGGACTGCTTGTTCAGAGGTGCCACCTGAGCTCATGGAGTCTGAGGTAGCTGGATAAACACTAGTTCCTTGCAAGTATTCTCAACTATATAAAGAGCTCTTGGAAAGCATGCTTTACAAAGTCAAACTCTGCCCTCCATTAGAATGTTTTCTCCATGTTAAAAGCCATTGTAATTTCATAACAGATACATTAAACTCCTTTTCCATTGCTCCCAGGTTCAATAATCCTAACTTTGTGTCACATGAAGAAAAAATTGTTTTTTTTAATGCATCAATTACATTATGTGTTGTTCATCTACTCATTGGAACATGATCAGAGTCTCAGTGACAAGTTTCTTTTTTTTTCAAATTGTCCTGAATGTATATTTTATTTTAATATAAGATTTACAAATTTCCTTGAATGATAGATAATAAATTTAGGAATATCACAATCTTGTAACAATAACCAACTACATATAATTAACATTTTAAAAACTTCAAATTTTAACTTTCCTTATAAGAAGAGTGACAAGTTTCTTAAAGAAAACTGAGTTCATCCTTGCTCAACACTGGCACCACTCCCAAAAGAAGCCATAAGTCCTGAAGAGCTCTACCCTTCATCACCTTGATCACAGTTTTTCTTAAGTATTTATTTATTAGGATCTGTTCCCATTTTATCAACTCTGCTGCCTGCTCTCTCTTCTTCTAGTCCCACCCACTCTCCTTCTTCTACACCTTTGCCCTTTCCAAAATTCCCCTAATAGGGGAGGTCCTCATCCCCCTTCTTTCTGACCCTAGCTTATCACTTCTCATTGAGGCTGGCTGCATCATCTTCCTTCTTCATCCTGATTTTCAAGATACTGTTCTCCTTGTGTCTCAATTCTGTCTACTTCTGGCACTCTTCCTGCCTCCTCTCCTGCAGGCTTCCCAGAGCTCTGAGGTGAGGGAGACTTTTATAGGGAAATCCCATTTAGATCTGGGTGTTTTAAGCTCTCTCTGTGCATAATATTGTACTGTGGGTCTCTGTATGCAATCCCAATTGATACAGAAGGAAGCAAAACTGTGGAAACAAGAACATATCCCTGATTTCTCAGGTGAGGGCAGATAGCAACATACTTTAATAACAAGAGCCTGGATTTCTTGAAAATTTCTATAGGATGCCCTGTTACAACAACTCTATTAACTGCCACCCAATCTGCCTAGTGGAAGACTGGTTTGGTCACAACTGATGGCCTTTCAGAACTTTACTTCCTACTATTAGGAGATCTTCTAAACAGTGAATACATACCATATTTGTTTTTCTGCATTTTAGGTACTTCCCCCAGGATGATTTTTCTTAGTTTCATCCATTTGCCTGAAAATGTCATAATGCCATTTTTTAGCATAATAATACTTTTTCGTGGAAATATTGCATATTTTTCCTAAAAGAGATTGTCAGTCCTGTTCTGTTGCTGGGACTTTAATTATTATATTGAATGAAAACCCACAGGATAACTACATTCTTTCAGCCTAGAAGTCCCTGCATCTTCCTCCATTTGAATGCAATATCCCCTTGAAACTTCTCTATTTACATTTTTAATCACCAGTGAGTAAATGTCTTGGAAGTGTCCATATAATATTGATTCTCTGTGTCTCAGTCTCTGTCATATCAGTTGGTTAAGGTCTCTCTATTTCTAAAACTGTCTCTCTAGGTATTTCTCTCTCTGTCTCTGTCTCTCTCTGTTTTCCACTCAGTTCTGAAATGCTCTTAGTTATGCTTAAGGACTACACCAAGATGACTCTTTGCTGACATGCCATATTGTTTGGTCTCTGTAAAAAATATAAGCAAGGTCTCAATTAAATGATTTTTGTTCAAAGATTTGCCGTGTTTTGAGAGCATTTTCCAATAAGTAATTCACTGACTAAGGACATATCTGTGCATTTAAAAAATAATAATAGAATCTGTGATAACGTGGAAGTCACATGTCAAGGAAACATGACTTTATTAATGACCACTTGCAAGAAATATGTGACACTTTTCCTGAACTAAGAGTCTTGGACACAGGAAATGTCATCTCTGTATTGTGTGCTTTCAGCTTCCCAGATTGAGGCATGTAGTGCTGCTCAGCCTTTCTCTGAAGCAGGCTATTCATTTGGCCCTTTTAATATCTGGCTCCTGAAATTCTTACTGGCTTTTACTTTTTTCATGACATCATTCTCCCTCTTAATAAATCAGTATCTGAGAGAATCTTGAGGTTTCCATGGAGATGAGTAAACAAACTTTCCTCAGTGTCCAGTATCTAGGATCCTGTACACAGGTGACTTGTTTTTTTATAACCCAACAAGCCTTTATCTCATCCCTTTAATATCCTCACACAGCTTTACTCCTGTTTTTCTTTGTGACAATGTCAGGAGGAAATGAAACTTAAATGTTTATTTCATTGGACAGCTTCCTTAATGGGGAAGCTTCAAAGTGTTGTGGGATTAAAGAGCTGTAGAAAATGACAATATGGTCTCTTACTGTTGTCTTAGATCTGAAAATTCCTAGGTTGTGACTTTGAACTCAGCATTTACTCCCATTCTAACTAAATGTACTTTCACATTGTTATTGATATAAGAGTCTGGCAGGGTCTAGCCTTTCCTTGGTATTGAGTCTACAGGTGGAGGAAAAAAAGAAGGAAACCAGACAATTCCTTGGCCTGGTTTGGCTGATACAGAGAAAGATCTTTGTGTTGAAAAGGAGAACAGAGGGACAATGAAGTATTTGACAGCTGATGTGTTCCACACTAGTGTTGCCAAACATCTATGGGTAGAGTTGCCCTGATTGACCTTACTGGATCGGCAGTTGTTTGCTATTCAGAGAATAGTTTCAGTGAGAAACCCTCCTAGTCCTGAGATTTACAGTTATATCTGGGCCTTCAGGACAGAGAAAAGTGTCTATATTATAAGCCTAAGACACAAGAGCATCTGTGTTTTCTCATGTGGTCCTCCAGACAATCCCTCTAAATGTAGTGTTAGAGCTAGGACTGCTTGTTCAGAGTTGCCACCTGTCAGTATACCTCTCTCTTCATTGCTGATTGTGGTTCAGTAGGAAAATATATCAGTTCTGGTGAAGGACTAAAACAGGATGATGTGTGCAATGTGATATTCTGGGTGGTCTCTGTAAAAATATAAGCAAGATCCAAATTAAAGGCTTTTTGAAGAGTTGCCTTGGTCAGGAAAAATTTTCCCAGTAAGTAATTCATTGACAGAGGACATATCTGTGCACTTAACAAACAATAATGGAATCTGTTATATCCTGTTCCATTGTCAGTTTTAAATTGCTTAGGAACTCCTAGAACATTAAAAGCCTGTAGAAAATGAGCAATAACATTCTTTGCAGCTTTTCCTGTTTGAGGAGTGGTAAAAATAAATCCAGAATATGTATCTAGGCAAATATGTACATATTTTAGTTTTTTAAATTCAGGAATATGAATAATATTCATTTGCCAAACCTGATTTGAAGCCAATCCTTTAAGATTGACTCAAAATGAGGAACAGGCTAAAATTGAGGATAAGTAGTGCAAGCCTTGATTATACTATGGGCCAGTTCCTTAGTCAACACATATTTAAGTCTCAAGGTTTGACTATTAAGATGATGCATATTATGGACATCCTGGGCTCTTTTTAACTGTGAACAGTAAACTTTGGTGGCTTTTCTGCCAATACATTTCCTTTAGCCAGGGGTCCTAGCAAATTATAATGAGCCCTCAACTGTCCTATAAAAAAAGAAAGTTTTTTTAATCGAATTGTGAATTTGTAAAAATAAAATTCCAGCAGGAGACGATGTCTGAATTTGACCTGTATTCCCTCACCTAAGCAAAAACTGAGCTACATATGCACTATGTTTAAAAATGTTCAAATACTGCTTATTAAAACTTTGAAAGAGAGCCAATACTGCAGATAACTCTGTGATTTCTGCAGATGTGTTAGAAACTTAAAAATATATTGTTTTTCTTTTATAAGCATAGGCAGCAACACCAGATAATGAAGCATTATTAAATACCATTAAATTATCAACAATCGGGCTAACTTTTGTTTAAAATAGAAAAACTATAGGTTACACCTATAGAAACTTAAATAATTTGTTTTTCTGTGCCTCACCAGTTTGGGCTCTGTCATAATAAGCTTACATATGTTTAAATGCCATATTTATCAGTCCTCTGACAAGTCTGTGTGCCAGCATATTTGAGTTACTCTTTGTCTACCTTTATCATCTGCTCTATACTTCATCCTATAAAACATGATTTTACAATCTCAATTTTGGTATATTTTTCAAATGTATGTTTTAGAACCAAATTTTAGGTAAATCTACAGAGGCAAACTTTATGGTTACCCATTTTAGATTTAACCTTAAAAAAAAAAGAGAAAGGAAGAAAAACCTAAACAAGGAAACGAGGTAAAACTCAATTTTGTACTCAACTATAATATTTAGCATAACTTTAAATCTGCTATTTTTAAACTAAAATCAAAGTAAAACTTTTAATTAAACATAATTTATAAAGGGGCTAGCAAATCTTATCAATCCTATCATATTGTATTAAAACCTAACAGCAAAAAATTAAAGGACCAAAGTTTTATTTAACATTAAATGGAGAACTAAAATTAGCCTGTAGCCCTCTACAAAAAAATGGATTATTCTGTTATACCAATTTATAGGCCAGAAAGAAGGAGCATTACATCATTTATTTAGGTACTGGCAGCCAGGCATATGTTTCTTATAAGGGTTAACAGTGCATAACCATGGGCTAACATGGAACCACAGTCCTTTTTTTTTTTCCTGTAAAAAAGCATAAGCAAACATTTTGCATTGAAGAATCTCCAGCCTTTTAAAATGAAGAACAACATATTTTACAGGTTTTTTTTACATGATATATTGTAATAACTGAAATTTTTGTTTAATTGGCTTAAAAAGCACGGCTTGGCTTTACTTTGTAAACTTAATAAAATAAATATCAAAGTTTTTTATTCCTCCAAAGTGTTGAAAAACTGTTTTAAGTTCTTTGTTAGACCACCCAAGGGTAACTATTTTAAAATACCTGATAAATTTTAAAAAGTTTTAGAATTTCACACCAATGGTCCAGGACCAAATTCAGAGGTGTTGTTTCAAATTGTCTCATTTCTAAAAATATCCAAGTCTACAGATAAACATATACACACAGAGAGATACATAAGGGACATAAAAATCTGACATTGTCACTTGGATTAACCAGAATACCCAAATACCAGGACTTGACCAGCCCCTACTGGACAGAAGACACACAGATTAGAGAAGGAGTGGATACCTTCATGTGTCCCCTCCACACATAAAGATTCCAAAAGGAGCAGAGACCCCAGAGCCTGTTCCACAGATTCCAGATGGAGAGCTGGCTCCAGCAGCCCTCTTCTCATACAGAATAAGTCCCAGTAACCCTCTCTCCTGGTCCCAAAAGGAGTAGATTCTTTATGGGCCTCTTCCATGGGAATTGGTGTATCCTGTGGATTCTCTAAACCAGATTGTAAACTCTACAAGTTTCCTCGACCTTGTGAGCAAACCAAACAAAGGCTGGCAGATAGAAACAAGAAATGCAGAGACGAAGACAAAAACAATTGAAGTATCTGCTTTTGAAATATTTAAATATTTTTCTTAAATCTGTTTTTGTAATAGTAAAACAAAGCATCATCTTTAGTAGTAAAATCATAAAGCACATTTATAATTTTAAAAGTGAAAACCAGATTTTAAAATTTACCAGTGCAAAAAATTCAATTTTATTAATATTGTTGTTGTTACTTTTATTATTATTTTGTAATTTTAATTTCACTTATTCCCTTAATAACTTAACTTGTTCCCTTTCTAATTGGACCTACTCTCAGAAAACCATAATAGCCTCCTGCAGTGGTTCTGTATCTCCTACACATGTGTCAGGGAAAACCATGGGGACAAAGGGCTCAGGACGCCAGTCTGAATTATGAGACATGGCAGTTTCTTCCTCTGACTTCCTGGGACTGGTTTCCCTGAAAAAGTGAAATATCTGTGAATGAAAAAGGAGAACTGAGGGCAAGATATTATTTGACAACTGGTGTTATTACACACTAGTGTTGCCAACCCTTTATTAGCGAGATTGCCTAGGTTGATCTGGCAGGAATGACAACTGTATCCTACTCAGCGGTCAGTGAGGAACCCTCCTGTTCCTGTGGTTTAGAGTTATTCCTGAGCCTTCAGGACAGAAAATTGGGTCCAAATTATATGCCTAGGACACAAGAACAACTGTGTTTCCTCATGTGGTCCTCCAGACAGTCCCTCTAAACGTAGTTTTAGTGGTTGTTCAGAGGTGCCATCTGAGCTCATGGGGTCTGAGGTAGCTGGGTAATTACTACTTCATGGCTAGGATTCTCTGCTACATAATGAGTTCCTGGATATCATAACTTTTAAGCCAAACTGTCCCCTCCTCTAACGGAATCTTTTCTCCATGTTAAAAGACATTGTAAAAGTTGTCAACATATTACTTTTACTGAATATGTGGGAATTTCATATAACATACATTACAATACTTTTCAATTGCTCCCAGACTCAAGTACCTACACTGTGTCACACTAAGAATTTGTTTTTATTTTAATTACATCAATTGAAGTATGTGCTGTTCATATGCTCATTGGAACATGATCAGAGTCTCATTGCCATGTCCCTTAAAAAAAAAAACAAAAAAACCCAAAACAAACAAACAAAAAAACCAAAACACTGAGTTCATCCTTGCTGCACCCTGGCACCACCCCAAAGAATAAGCCATAAGTCCTGAAGAGCTCTATACTTCATCACCTTGATCAGTTTTTCTTATATATTTATTTATTATGATTTGTTCCCTTTGTATACCCTCTGCTGTCCCCTCTCTCTTCTTTCAGTCCCACTCACCCTCCTTCTTCTACCCTTATGAATTTCCCTTATTACCCCTTTGTATCTCACCCTGGCTTATCAAGTCTCATCAAAAATGACTTAAACATTTTATCCTGCATCCTCATTCTCAGGGCATTGTTGTCCTTGTGTTCTCAATTCCCTCTAGTTAAGACGCTCTCCCTGCCTCCTGTCCTGGAGGCTTCCCAGAGCTCTGAATTGAGAGAGAATTTCATAGGGAAATTCCATTTAGAGCTTAGTGTTTTAAGGTCTCTCTATGCATATCAGAATATAGGTGTCTGTATGAAATCCCATGTAATGCAGAAGGTAGCATCTCTATGAATCCAAAAACATGGCATTGATCTATCAGTTGAGGGAACAGAGCAATATATTTTAATAACAACAGCCTGGATTGCTTAAACATTTCTGTAGAATGCCCAAGCCAAACAACTCAATTAACTCCCACCAAATCCCCCTAGTGGAAGACTAGTTTGGTCACAAAAAAAAAAAGACCTATTGAAACTTTATCCCCCACTATTAAGAGACCTCCTAATAAGTGAATACATACCATATTTTCTTTCTGCATTTTAATTGCTTGACCCAAGATTATTTTTCCTGGATTCATCCATTTACCTGAAAATATAATGATGTCATTTTCTTAGCTGAAGAATACTTCCTTATGAAAATATTCCAAAACCTCAAGATTCTTCAAGGTGCTAGTTGGCTAAGAGGGACAATGATGCCATGCAAAAGGTGAAATCCAGTAAGAGTTTCAGGAACCAGTTTTTAAAAGGGCTAAGTGGACAATCTGCTTGAAAGAAAGACTGAGCAGCCCTACATGCCTAATATAATATAATATAATATAATATAATATAATATAATATAATATACATTACACTTGTTTTCCATTGCTTCCAGGTTCAAATTCTTACCATGTGTGACACTAACAATTTTTATTTCTTTAAAATACATCAAATCAACTGTGTGTGGTTCTTCTATTCATTGGACCATGATAAGAGTCTCAGTGCCAAGCCCCTTTAAAAAAATTGTTTTGATCCTTGCCACACACTGGCACCACTTCAAAAGGAAGCCATCAATCCTGAAAAGTTATGTAATTCATCACCTTTAATACAATTTTTTTGTATTTATTACGAACTGTTCAATTTGTATTCCCTCCACTGCCCCTCACACTTCTCCTTCCAGTGCCATACAGCCTCCTTCTTCTACTCAATGCTCTTTCTCTAGTTTCCTGATAGGGGAGGTCCTCTTTCCCCTTATATCTGACCCTAGGTTATCATGTCTCATTAAGGCTGGCATTCTCATCTTCCTCTGTGGCCTGATTCTCAGGGCATTGTTCTCTATGTGTCCTCAATTCCCTAACAGCAGCATTACCAGAAGATAAATCAATAGTAAATATTAATAGGTAACAGAGGAAACAAATAAGATACCTAAAGACATAGAGGAAGATAAACTCAAACAGAATATTGCCATCCATAAAGAAATAGAGGAAGCTGCAGCCAAACAGTTTATGGCCTTTAGAAAGGAAATGCTTAAAAAACTGAATGAAATAAAAGAAACAGATTTGAAGGAACTAAAAGAAAAACAGGAAAGTACAATCAGACAGGTGAAGGAAGTAAACAAAACAACTCACAACCTGAAGATAGAATTGGAAGAATTAAAGACAACACAAATGGAAGAAATAATGGAAAGGAAGAATCTAGGGAAGAAAACAGGAACTACAGAGGTAAGCATAACCAACAGACTACAAGAGATGGAAGAAAGAATCTCAGGTATAGAAGATACGATGGAAGAAATTGATGTATCTGTCAAAGAAAATGTTAAATCCGAAAAATTCCTGAGACAGAACTTCCAAGAAATGCAAGACAATATGAAAAGACAAAACCTAAGAATAATAGGTATAGAGGAAAAAGAAGACTCCCTTCTCCAAGGCCCAGAAAATATTTTCAACAAAATCATTGAAGAAAATTTCCCCAAGCTAAAGGAGAGGCCAATTAGAATACATGAGGCCTACAGAACACCCAAGACATTTGACCAGAAAAGAAAATCCGGGGGCGGAGCCAAGATGGTGATTAGCACACACAGTTTCTGAGCAGTGGGATACCTGATCTTCTGAGTTGGAGAATGGAAGGACCCCCAACCCAGGAAAACCACAGCGAGGCTTTCTGAACACCAGAGAACATCGCAGGAGGTGAAAACTTTGGCCTCCAGTCACCCGGAGACTTGCTTGGGGAAGGAGAGAAAAGATCCTTTGTTCTTGCGGCACTCCCTTCCCCCAGACCTCCTTCCTCCTCAGCACAGCGGTATAGCGGACTCATCTTTCTCAGTGCAGACCTAACTGCCTTGGGTATACAGCCACTGAGATGGAGCCCCAAGCACTTTAGTGGCAGACAAAAGGCAGCAGTACGTGCCCCAGAGTCCGAGATTGGCGCAGCGGCTGCACCATCCTCCCAGGGCGCAAATCTGCTAGACACCATACTAGCTCCGCAGGATCACCATCACTGACGGTACGACCCGCCCAATCCCACAGTGAGAGAGAATACGCGATATACTCACCAAAACCAGGCAGAAACATCATACAACCTGGACACACCAGGCGCTGGGCCTCCCAAGCTTGGAGAGCACAACAAAGAGATCCCAGGACTTCCCAGAAAGCATTGGGACTAGCAACCCAGTCTCCAGTTACAGCAGGACATGGCAGCAGAGCAGCACTGAACTGGCGGGGCACCACAGCCCTTCAGTTTAAGACTAACCAGGGCCAAACCAGAGAACAGAGAGCCTGGTTACCCCATCCCTGCTGAAGTGACCACCCTGAAATCTCCAGCTGCAGCAAGACCTCAGAACCTGGCAGTGACAGCAGCACAGAACTGGCGGAAAACATCAAGAAGCAGGGCCAAACCAGAGAGCAGAGAGCCCCGGATACCAAGATCTCTGCCAAGAGATCTGCCTGTAAGTGAGTGCACCCTTGAGAATCTGCAGTTCCCCAGATCCTGGGGCCTTCTAAATGAGAAGCCAGGCATCGAACCCCCCTCCCACCCACATACCCACTTTGGGAAACAGAGGGGCACTAGGGACATTGAAGTTCCTGCCCTGTGGGCCTGATTGAGGAGCTAAGACACTTAATACCAGAAATTGCGCTGCAATCATCATTAGCGCCTGCGACATATACAGTGCAGAGCCCCTCCCAGACACTCAAGGGTTCAACATTAGCCATCACTCTGTCCTTCGAGAAACTCATCCACGCACACTTACACACACAGACACACACGCGCGCACGCACACACGCTTGCATTTGCCCCGTTTGGGCCTGCGTACTTTCCTCCCACAGGTACAGCTAGTCCTCAGCACACACTGAGAGTGCTCAGCTTCCTGAAGAACTCTCCAGACACCAGAGAGAGATAGCACCAGTCTGATCTGCAGAATCCAAAAACAAACAGGGAAGGTTTCAGATAAGCCAATGGCCAGAGGTAGGCGAAAGAACACTTCCAACATAAATCAGGACATCATGACTTCACCAGCAAACCCCAAAATCGATGGATACACCAATTCAGCAGAAGCACAGGAAAATGATTTTAAAGCCATGCTGGCCCAATTATTTGAGGCAAATAAGGAGGAAATGAACAAATCATTCAAAGATTTGGCCAGTCAATTGGAGGTAAAGAAAGAAGAAATAGACAAAATCCTTAAAGAAACACAGGGAAACATAGCCAAACAAATAGATACACAAGTAGAGGAAAAATTAGTGGCATATAAGAAGGAAATGAAAAAAGAAATAAAGGCCATCGTAGAGAGACAGGAATCCAAATTCAAACACATGAAAGAAATGGTGCAAGGCATGAAAACAGAATTAGAATCAATAAAGAAAACACAAAATGAGAAAACCCTTGAGCTGGAGAACTTGGAGAAAAGATCAGGAACCACAAAAGTAAGCATCACCAACAGAATACAAGAGATGGAAGAGAGAATCTCTGGAGATGAAGACACACTTGCAGAAATGGATACTTCTCTCAAAGAAAAAGTAAAATCAGAAAAGTTCCAATCACAAAATATCCAAGAAATCAAGGATGCTATGAAAAGACAAAATCTAAGAAGAATAGCAATTCACGAAAAAGAAGACTCCAGACTCCAAGGTCCAGAAAATATTTTCAAGAAAATCATAGAAGAAAATTTTCCCAACTTAAAGAAAGAGATGTCCATAAATATACAAGAGGCCTACAGAACTCCAAATAGACTAGACCAGAAAAGAAACACATCACGTCACATCATAGTCAAGACACTAAATCTACAGAACAAAGAAAAGATATTAAAAGCAGCAAGGGAAAAAGGCCAAGTAACATATGAAGGTAGACCTATCAGAATCACACCGGACTTCTCATCAGAAACTATGAAAGCCAGAAGGGCCTGGGCAAGTATCATGGAGACTCTAAGAGATCACAAATGTCAACCCAGACTACTATACCCTGCAAAGCTTTCAATCAACATAGATGGAGAAAACAAAATATTCCATGACAAAATTAAATTTACACAATATCTACACAGCAAACCATCCCTACAGAAGATACTAGAAGGAAAACTCCAATCCAATGAAAACAAATTCACCCAAGAAAACCGGGGATACAGATAATGTCCCAACAAAAATGAAAAGAAAACAAGCAATGAAACGGGGTTAGATCATCGACTCCATTACAAAAGGAACTAACATACATTGGTCACTATTATCTATCAATATCAATGGACTCAACTCACCAATAAAAAGACACGGGCTAACAGAATTGTTAAGGAAACAGGATCCAACATTCTGTTGCATCCAGGAAACACACCTATGCAACAAAGGCAAACACTACCTCAGAGTAAAGGGCTGGAAAACTGTTTTACAAGCAAATGGTTCCAGAAAACAAGCTGGAGTAGCCATCCTAATATCTAATAAAATAGACTTACAACCCAAGTTAATCAAAAAAGATAAGGAGGGCCACTATATTCTCATCAAAGGAAAAATCCACCAAGAGGACATCACAATCTTGAATATCTAGGCCCCAAATACTAGAGCACCAACATTCGTAAATGAAACATTATTAAAGCTTAAATCATACATTGATCCTAATACCTTAATAGTGGGAGACTTCAACACTCCACTCTCACCAAGGGACAGATCAACTAGACAGACACCAAATAGGGAAATAAAAGCACTCACAGAATCCCTAAATCAAATGGACCTAATAGACTTCTACAGATCATTTCACCCAAACTCAAAAGAGTACACCTTCTTTTCAGCACCGCATGGAACCTTTTCCAAAATAGACCATATAGTGGGCCACAAAGCAAGCCTCAACAGATACAAAAGGATTGAAATAATCCCTTGTATACTATCTGACCACCATGGACTAAAGCTCGACCTCAACAACAACAGAAACAACAAAAAGCCGAAACGCACATGGAAACTGAACAACTTCCTACTCAATGACAGCTGGGTTAAGGAAGAAAAAAGAAAGAAATTAAAGACTTCCTAGAATTCACTGAAAAGGAAGGCACAACATACGCAAATTTATGGGACACATTGAAAGCAGTGCTCAGAGGAAAATTTATAGCACTAAATGCCTGCAAGAAGAAATTCATAACATCACATACAAACAACTTAATGGCCCAACTGAAAGCCCTAGAAAAAAAGAAGCAGATACACCCAAGAGGAGCAGACAGCTGGAAATAATCAAACTAAGGGCTGAAATCAATCAACTAGAAACAAATAAAACTATCCAAAGAATCAATGAAACAAAAAGCTGTTTCTTTGAGAAAATCAACAAGATAGACAAACCCTTAGCCAAACTAACTAAAAAGCAGAGAGAAACTATCCAGATCAGAAAAATCAGAAATGAAAATGGGGACATAACCACAGACATCAAGGAAATCCAAACAATTATTAGGTCATACTACAAAAGCCTATATGCCACAAAATTTGAGAATCTAAATGAAATGGATAATTTTCTTGAAAGATTCCATCTACCAAAACTAAGTCAAGATCAGGTAGAAAGACTGAATAGCCCTATATCTCCCAAGGAAATCGAAGCAGTCATTAACAGTCTCCCCTCCAAAAAAAGCCCTGGACCAGATGGCTTCAGCGCAGAATTCTACAAGACCTTCAAAGAAGTGCTAAATCCAATTCTCCTCAAGCTATTCCACAAAATAGAAACAGAAGGAACACTACCAAACTCATTCTATGAAGCCACAGTCACCTTAATACCTAAACAACACAAAGACCCAACAAAAAAAGAGAACTTTAAGCCTATCTCTCTTATGAACATTGATGCAAAAATACTCAATAAAATACTTGCAAACCGAATCCAAGAACACATCAAAGATATCATCCACCATGACCAAGTAGGCTTCATCCCAGCCATGCAAGGGTGGTTCAACATACAGAAATCCATCAATGTAATCCACTACATAAACAAACTGAAGGAGAAAAACCACATGATCATCTCCTTAGACGCCGAAAAAGCATTTGACAAAGTCCAACACCCATTCATGTTTAAAGTCTTGGAGAGATCAGGGATAAAAGGCAAATACCTAAACATAGTAAAGGCAATATATAGCAAGCCTATAGCTAACATCAAACTCAATGGAGAGAAACTTAAATAAATCCCACTGAAATCAGGGACAAGACAAGGCTGTCCATTGTCCCCATATCTCTTCAACATAGTACTTGAAGTCCTAGCCAGAGCAATAAGAAAACTAAAGGAGATCAAGATGATACAAATCGGAAAGGAAGAGGTCAAAGTGTCACTCTTTGCAGATGATATGATAGTATACATGAGCGACCCCAAAAATTCAATGAGAGAACTCCTTCAGCTGATAAACACCTTCAGCAAAGTGGCAGGATACAAAATCAACTCAAAAAAATCAGAAGCCCTCCTATATACCAAAGACAAAAAGGCTGAGAAAGAAATTAGGGAAACAACACCCTTCACAATAGCCACTAATAACATAAAGTACCTTGCTGTGACTCTAACCAAGCAAGTGAAAGACCTGTTTGAGAAAAACTTCAAGTCTCTGAAGAAAGAAATCAAAGAAGATATCAGAAGATGGAAATATCTCCCGTGCTCTTGGATTGGTAGGATTAACATTGTGAAAATGGCCATCCTGCCAAAAGCAATCTACAGATTCAATGCAATTCCCATCAAAATAACAACTCAATTCTTTACAGACCTTGAAAAAAAGATTCTCAGCTTCATATGGAGAAACAAAAAACCCAGAATCTCCAAAACGATCCTGTACGACAACAGATCATCTGGAGGTATCTCCATTCCTGATCTCAAGCTGTACTACAGGGCAACAGTAATAAAAACTGCATGGTATTGGCAAAGAAACAAAAAGGAGGATCAATGGAACTGCATAGAAGACCCAGAAATAAATGCACACACTTATGAATACTCGATATTCGACAAAGTAGCCAAATCCATTCAATGGAAAAAAGACAGCATCTTCAACAAATGGTGCTGGACCAAGTGGATGTTTACATGCAGAAAAATAAAAATAGATCCATATTTATCACCCTGCACAAAACTAAAGTCAAAGTGGATCAAGGACCTCAACATAAAACCAGATATCCTAAATCAATTGGAAAAAAGTGGGGAACAGCCTAGAACTCATTGGCACAGGAGACAACTTCCTGAACAGAACACCAACAGCACAGGCTCTAAGAGCAACAATCAATAAATGGGACCTCATGAAACTGAAAAGTTTCTGTAAAGCAAAGGATACCGTCATCAAAACAAAACGACTGCCTACAGATTGGGAAAGAATCTTCACTAACCCTTTATCTGACAGAGGACTAATATCCAGTATATACAAAGAACTAAAGAAGCTGAAAAGCAGCAATCCAAGGAATCCAATTAAATAATGGGGAACAGAGCTAAACAGAGAATTCTCGACAGAGGAATATCGAATGGCAGAAAAACACTTAAAGAAATGCTCATCCTCATTAGCCATCAGGGAAATGCAAATCAAAACGACCCTGAGATATCACCTTACACTCATCAGAATGGCCAAGATGAAAAACTCAAGCGATAACACATGCTGGAGAGGATGTGGAGAAAGGGGAACCCTCCTCCACTGCTGGTGGGAATGTAAACTGGTACAAACACTCTGGAAAGCTATCTGGCGCTTTCTAAGACAAATAGGAATAGTGCTTCCTCCAGACCCAGCTATACCACGGCTAGGTATATACCCAAAGTTTGTTCAAGTACACAAATAGGACACTTGCTCAACCATGTTTATAGCAGCTCTATCTGTAATAGCCAGAACCTGGAAACAACCCAGATGTCCATCAATGGTGGAATCGGTACAGAAATTGTGGTATTTTTATACAATGGGATACTACTCAGCAATCAAAAAGGAGGAAATCATGAAATTTGCAGGGAAATGGTGGGATCTAGAAAAGATCATTCTGAGTGAAATATCCCAGAAGGAGAAAGACAAACATGGGATATACTCACTTATATAGATCTATAAGATATGATAAACATAATGAAATCTATAAACCTAAAAAAGATAATCAATTGAGCGGACATGGGGTAAGATGATCAATCCTCATTTAGAAAGACAGATGGGATGTGCATTGAACGTATGACAGGAGTCTACTGAGCGCATCTGAAAGACTCTAACTAGCAGTGTTTTCAAAGCAAAGACTCATGACCAAACCTTTGGCAGAGTACAGGGAATCATAAGAAAGAAGGGGAGTTAGTCTGATGGGGAAAGGATAGGAGCTCCACAAGGACCAAATATATCTGGGCACAGGGTCTTTTCGGAGACTGACATTCAAGCAAGGACCATGTATGGATATAACCTAGAACCTCCACTCAGATGTAGCCTGTGGTAGCTCAGTAACCAATCGGTTTCCCAAAGTGAGGGGAACAGGGACTATTTCTAACAGGAACTCAATGACTGGCTCTTTGGTCTCCCCACCCCCGAAGGGAGGAGCAGTCCTGTTAGGCCACAGAGGAGGGCTTTGCAGCCAGTCCTGAAGATATCTGAAAAACAGGATCAGATGAATGGGGAGGAGGTCCCCCCTATCAGTGGACTTGGAAAGGGGCACGGTGGAGATGAGGGAGGGAGGGAGGGACTGGGAAGGAATGAGGGATCGGGACACGGCTGGGATACAGAGTTAATAACATGTAACTGAAAAAAAAAAAAAAAGAAAATCCTCCCGCCACATAATAATCAAAACAGTAAGTATACAGAACGAAGAAAAAATACTAAAACCTGCAAGGGAAAAAGGCCAAGTAACATATAATGGCAAACCCATTAGAATCACACCTGACTTTTTAACAGAAACTATGAAAGCCAGAAGGGCCTGGACGGATATCATGCAGACCCTAAGAGAACACAGATGTCAGCCCAGGCTACTATACCCCGCAAACTCTCAGTCCTCATAGATGGAGAAAACAAGATATCCAATGACAAAAACAAATTTCAACAATACCTACAAACAAATCCAGCATTACAGAAGACACTGGAAGAGAAAATACAACCCAAGAAAGCTAGCTACATTCAAGAAAACACAGGAAATAAATAATCTCATTTCAGTAAAACAAAAAGCAATCAAGCACACAACCTGATGACCACAGCCAACATCAAAATCAAGAGATCTAACAGCCACTGGTCATTAATCTCTCTCAACATCAATGGACTCAAATCTCCAATAAAAAGACACAGATTAACAGAATGGATACATAAACAAAACCCAGCAATCTGTTGCATACAAGAAACACACCTAAGACACAAAGATAGACATTACCTGAGGGTAAAGGGTTGGAAGACGACTTTCCAAGCAAACGGACCCAAGAAGCAAGCAGGAGTAGCCATTCTAATATCTGATAAAATAGACTTTCAACCAAAATTAATCAAAAGAGATGGGGAAGGACACTTCATACTCATGAGGGAAAATTCCACCAGGAAGACATCACAATCTTGAACATCTATGCCCCACATACAAGGGCACCCACGTTTGTGAAAGAAACATTGATAAAATTTAAAGCACATATAGATCCCCACACATTAATAGTGGGAGACTTCAACACCCCACTCTCAACAAAGGACAGGTCAACAAAACAGAAATTAAACAAAGAAACAATGTCTCTGACAGAGGTCATGAATTAAATGGACCTAATAGACATTTACAGAACTTTACACCCAAACACAAAAGAATTTACCTTCTTCTCAACACCTCATGGAACCTTCTCCAAAATAGGCCATAGAGTTGATCACAAAGCAAGCCTGAAAAGATAAAAGAAGATTGCAAAAATCCCTTGTATCTTGTCTGATCACCATGGAATAAAGCAGAACCTCAACAACAACAGAAATAGCAAAAAGGCTACACACACATGGAAACTCAACAACTTGTTACTAAATGACAGCTAGGTCAGGGAAGAAATAAAGAAAGAAATTAAAGTCTTCTTAGAAATCAATGAAAATGAAGACAAATATACCCAAACTTGTGGAATACAATGAAAGCAGTGCTAATAGAAAAGTTCATAGCACTAAGTGACTTCAAGAAAAAATTGGAGAGAGCTCATTCAAGTAATTTAGTGGCCCATTTAAAAACCCTAGAAAAAGAAGAAACAGACACACCAAAAATGAGTAGACAGCTTGAAGTACTCAGATCAGGGCTGAAATCAATCAATTAGAAACAAATAAAACAAATCAAAGAATCAATGAAACCAAGAGCTGGTTCTTTGAAAAAATCAACAAGATAGACAAACCCTTAGCCAGGCTAACTAAAAGGCAGAGAGACACCACCCAAATCAACAAAATCAGAAATGAAAACGGGGATATAACTACAGACACTGAGGAAATCCAAACAATCATTAGGACTTACTTCAAAAGTCTATATGCCACAACATTTGAAAATCTAAATGAAATGGACAATTTTCTTGATCGATTTGACTTACCAAAGCTGAATCAGGACCAGGTAAATCAACTAAATAGTCCTATATCCCCAAAGAAATAGAAGTGGTCATCAAAAGTCTCCCATCCAAAAAAAGCCCTGGACCAGATGGCTTCAGCGCAGCATTCTACCAGACCTTCAAAGAAGAGCTAACACCAATTCTCTTCAAACTATTCCACAAAATAGAAACAGAAGGAATATTACCAAATTCATTCTATGAAGCCACAGTCACCTTGGTACCTAAACCTCACAAAGACTCAACAAAGAAAGAGAATTTCCAGCCAATCTCCCTTATGAACATTGATGCAAAAATACTTAATAAAATACTTGCAAACCAAATCCAAGAACACATCAAAGATATTATCCACTATGAACAAGTAGGCTTCATCCCAGGTATGCAGGGGTGGTTCAATATATGGAAATCCATCAATGTGATCCACCATATAAGCAAACTGAAAGAAAATAACCGCATGATAATCTCCCTAGATGCTGAAAAAGCATTTGACAAAATCCAACATCCATTCATGTTCAAAGTATTGGAGAGATCAGGGATACAAGGCACACATCTAAACATAGTAAATGCAATATACAGCAAGCCTATAGCCAACATCAAACTTAACGGAGAGAAACTTAAAGCAATCCCATTGAAATCAGGACAAAACAAGGCTGCCTACTCTCTCCATAGCTCTTCAACATAGTGCTGGAAGTCCTTGCTAGAGCAATCAGACAGTTGAAGGAGATCAAGGGGATACAAATTGGAAAGGAAGAAGTCAAATTATCACTATTTGCAGATGATATGATAGTATACGTGAGTGACCCCAAAAACTCTACCAGGGAACTCCTACAGCTGATAAACACCTTCAGCAAAGTGGCCGGATACAAAATTAATTCAAAAAAATCAGTAGCCCTCCTGTATACAAAATACAAAAGGGTTGAGAAAGAAATTAGGGAAACAACACCCTTCACAATAGCCACAAATGACATAAGGTACCTCGGAGTAACCCTAACCAAGGAAGTCAAAGACTTGTATGAAAAAAATTTCAAATCTCTGAAGATAGAATTAGAAGAAGATATGAGAAGATGGAAAGATCTCCCATGCTCATGGCTTGGCAAGATTAACATAGTAAAAATGGCCATCCTACCAAAAGCAATCTACAGATTCAATGCAATGCCCATCAAATTACCAACACAATTCTTTACAGACCTGGAAAGAAAAATTCTCAACTTCATATGGAATAATAAGAAACCCAGAATTGCTAAAACAATCCTCCACAATAAAAGATCTTCCGGAGGTATCTCCATCCCTGATCTTAAGTTGTACTATAGAGCAACAGTTTTAAAAACTGCATGGTACTGGCATAGAAACAGAATGGTGGATCAATGGAACCGAACAGAGGACCCAGACATAAACCCACATACTTATGGACACCTGATCTTTGACAAAGACGCCAAAACCATACAATGGAAAAAAGACAGCATCTTCAACAAATGGTGCTGGTCTAACTGGATGTCTACATGTAGAAAAATGAAAATAGATCCATACTTGTCACCCTGCACAAAACTGAAGTCCAAATGGATCAAAGACCTCAACATAAAACCAGACACATTAAATCGGCTTGAAAAAAAGTGGAAAATACCCTAGAACTCATTGGTACAGGGGAAAACTTCCTTAACAGAACACCAAAAGCACAGGCTCTAAGAGCAACAATCAATAAATGGGACCTCATGAAATTGAAAAACTTATGTAAAGGAAAGTACTCCATCATCAAAACAAAGCGACCACCTACAAATTGGGAAAGAATCTTCACCAACCCTTTATTTGACAGACGACTCATATCCAGTATATATAAAGAACTAAAGAAACTGAAAAGCAGCAAACCAAGTAATCCACTTAAAAAAATGGGGAACAGTGCTAAACAGATAATTCTCTGTAGAGGAATACCGAATGGCAGAGAAGCACTTAAAAAAACGCTCAACCTCACTAGCCATTAGGGAAATGCAAATCAAAACAACCCTGAGATTTCACCTTACACCCATGAGAATGGCCAAGATCAAAACTCAAGTGACAACATATGCTGGAGAGGTTGTGGAGAAAGGGGAACCCTTCTGCACTGCTGGTGGGAATGTAAACTTGTACAACCACTCTGGAAATCAATCTGGCGCTTTCTCAGACAACTAGGAATAGCGCTTCCTCAAGATCCAGCCATTCCACTACTGGGCATATATCCAAAAGAGGCTCAAGTACACAAAAAAGACATTTGGTCAACCATGTTTGTAGCAGCTTTATTTGTAATAGCCAGAAGCTGGAAACAACCCAGATGCCCCTCAACTGAAGAATGGATGCAGAAATTGTGGTACATCTACACAATGGAATATTACTCAGCAATGAAAAATAAGGAACTCATGAAATTTGCAGGTAAATGGTGGGATCTGGAAAGGATCATCCTGAGTGAGTTGTCCCAGAAGCAAAAAGACACACAGGGTGTATACTCACTCATATAGACATACAACATAGGACAAACCCAATAAAACCTGGGCATCTAAAGAAACTAAGCAAGAGAGAGGACCCTAACTAAAATGTCCAATCCCCATCCAGAAAGACAAAGAAGATGGACATCAGAAGAAGAAGAAAACAGGAAACAACCTAGGAACCTACCACAGAGGACCTCTGAAAGCCTCTGCCCTTCAGACTCTCAAAGCAGATGCTGAGCCTGATGGGCAACTGTTGGGCAGAGTGAATGGAATTTTATGTAAGACCTGGGAAATAGTAAGAGCTAGAGAGGACAGGGTCTCCACAAGGAGAGCACAGAACAAGAAAATTTGAACACAGGGAACTTCCCAGAGACTCATACTCCAACCAAGGACTATTCATGGAGATAACCCAGAATCCCTGCACAGATGTAGCCCAGGCCAGTTCAGAGTCCAATTGGGTTACATAGTAATGTGAAGAGGGACTGCCTCTGACATAATCTGATTGGCCTGCTCTTTGATCACCTCCCCCTGTGGGGGAGCAGCGTTACCAGGCCATAGTAGAGGACAATGCAGCCAGTTTTGATGTGAAGTGATAGACTAAGATCAGAAAGGAGAGGAGAACCTCCCCTATCAGTGGACTTGGGGCGTGGCATGCAAGCAGAGGGAGGAGGGAGAGTGGGATTGGGAGGGGAGGAGGGAAGGGCTTATGGGGGGATGCAGAATGAATAAAGTGTAATTGATGAAAAATTTAAAAAGATAAATAAATAAATAAAAATCTAAGTTCTATTTCAAAAAAAAGAAAAAAAAAGATAACAGTATTCTTTTACCCTAGAATTCCCTCCATCTTCTTCTACTACCTGCTCATTTGAATTGCAATGTCAACTTGAAACTCATCTATTTTCATCCTTAGTCCCCAGTAAAAAAATGTCTGGGAAGGGTAAGGTGTTTTGATCTTGTTAGATACTATAATTACTATTTGAGTTATATTTTAGGAGGCTATGCTTTGAGGTTGATATGCCAATGAAAGTGACCACTCAGAATGGATTCTCTGAATCTAGGTCTCTGTCAATTTTTATCTTTGTTTCTATTGGTTTTAGTCTCTCTACTTATGAATCCATCACTCTAGTTCTTTCTCTCTATACCACTGTCTCACTCTCTCTGTTTTGTTCAGTATTAAAAGCTCTCAGCTCTGATTAAGGACTACAATCAGATGACTGCTTGCTCATATGACATCCTGGATGTTTTCTGTAAAAATATAAGGTCTCTTTTGAACTCTCTATGTTCTAAGAGTTACCTTGGTCAGGGAGTGTTTTCACAGTAAGTAATTCACTGTCTAAGGACATATCTGTGCATTCAACAAACAATAATGGAATCTGTAATAATGTGAAAGTCATATGTTAAGGACACTTGAATTTGTTACTGAACACTAGAAAAAATATGTGACACCTTTTCTGAACTACGAGTCTTGGAAAGAGGAACTTTTATCTTTGGGTTGTATGCTTTCAGATGCCCAAATTGAGGCATGTAGGGCTGCTCAGCCTTTTTCTCAATCAAGCTGTCCACTTGGCCCTTTTAATACCTGGCTCTTGATACTCTTACTGGCTTTCATCTGTTTCATGACATCATTCTCCCTCTCAGCAAATCTGCATGTGAGAGAATCTTGAGGTTTCCTTAAAGACAAGTAAACAAACTTTTCTGTGTCCAATATCTGTGATCCTGTGCACATGTCACTTGTTGTTGTGAAACCCAACAAGCCTTTATTTCATCCCTTTATATATATCCCACACTTTTACTCCTGTATACCTTTTTGACAATGTCAGGTAGGAAATGAAACTTTAATGTTTATTTAATTAGAGAGCTTCCTAAGTAGGGAAGCTTCAAAGTTATGTGGGATTAAGGGGAATGCACTTAATGACAGGTAGTCTCCTATTGTTGTCTTGGATCTGAAATTTCCTCCAAGGGGTGGCTTTGAACTGAGCATTTACTTTCATACTCAAAAAAATGTACATTCACATTCTTATTGATATAAAACAATGTCAGCGCCTATGGTTCCTGTGGTGTTCAGTCTTTAAGAGAAGGAAAACAGAGCATTCCTGGGACTGATTTGACTGAAACAAAGAAAGATCAGTTAGTATAAAAGAAGAAGTGAGGGGCAATAAACTATTTGACTGCTAGTGCTATTTCACATTAGTAGGAGTTACCATATAGAATATGGTGTTCACTGAGATATACTATCATATCATATGCAAAGAGTGATACTTTGACTTCCTCATTTTGCATTTCTATCCCCTTGACATACTTCAAATGCTTTATTGTTCTAGCAAGGATTTCCAGAACTATGTTGGAAAAGGAAACAGTGGGCAGCCTTGCCTTTTCACTGATTTCAGTAGATTTGCTTTAAGTTTCTCTCCATTTATTTTGATATTGGCTATAGGCTTGCTGTATATTGCCTTTACTATATGCAGATATGTGCCTTGTACCCCTGATCTCTCCAACGACTGAAACATGAATGAATGTTGGATTTTTTTTTCAGAAGCTTTTTCAGAGTATAAGGAGATTATCATGTGGATTTTTTCTTTTTGTTTGTTAATACGGTGAATCACAGTGATGGATTTCTGTACATTGAACCACCGCTGCATAGCTGGGATGAATCCTACTTGGATATAGTGGATGATATCGTTGTTGCGTTCTTTTATTTGGTCACAGACATGAATTACCTAGCTGTGAGCCTAAGCAAGCAACTCAAAGATTTGTCTGAAAAAAAATTCAAGTCTCTAAACAAAGAATTAGAAGAAAATATCAGAAGACAGAACTATCTCCCATGCTCACAGCATGGCAGGATTAACATAGTAAAAATGGCCATCTTACCAAAAGCAATCTACAGATTCAATGCAATTCCCATCAAATTACCAACACAATTCTTTATAGACTGTGTAAGAAAATTTCTCAACTTCATATGGAATAACGAGAAACCCAGAATTGCTAAGCCAATCCTCTACAATAAAAGATCTTCTGGAGGTAACTCCAGCCCTGATCTCAAGCTGGACTATAAAGCAACAATAATAAAAACTGCATGGTCCTGGCATAGAAACAGAATCAATGGAACAAAATAGAAGACCCAGAAATAGACCCACACACTTACGAACACCTCAGTTTTCAGAAATATGCCAAAACCTTACAATGTAAAACAGATAGCATCTTCAACAAATGGTTAAGGTCTAACAGGGTGTCTACATGTAGAAAAATGCAAATAGATCCATACTTATCAGCCTTCATAAAAGTAAAGTACAAGTGGGTCAAAGATGTCAACATGAAACCAGACACATTAAATTGGTTACAAAAAAAAGTGAGGCACAGCCTTGAACTCATTTACCCAAGACATAAATTCCTGAACAGAGCACCAACAGTACAGGCTCTAAAAGCAAGAATCAGTAAATGGGACCTCATGAAACCATAAAGCTATTGTAAAGCAGAGGACATTGTCTTCAAAACAAAATGAATGCCTACAGATTGGGAAAAAATCTTCACCAATCCTCTATGTGACAAAGGGCTAATATCCAGTATATATAAAAGAGCTAAAGAAGTTGAAAAGCAACAAATCAATTAATCCAATTAAAAAATGGGGAACAGAGCTAAACAGAGAATTCTCCATAGAGGAAAAGAAACACTTAAAGAATAACTCACCTTCATTGGCCACCAGGGAAATGCATTTCAAAAGGACCCTGAGATTTCACCTTACACCCATCAGAATGGCCAAAATGAAAACTCAAGTGACAATACATGCTGGAGAGATTGTGGACAAAGGGGAATCCTCCTCCACTTCTGGTGGGAATGTAAACTTGTGAAACCCTCTTGAAATTGATCTGGAGCTTTCTCAGACAACTAGGATTAGTGTTTCCTCAAGATTCAGCTATCTACCTCTAGGCATATATCCAAATGAGTCTCAAGTTCACAATAAGGACATATGCCCAACCATGTCTATACACATTTATTTGTAATAAACAACCCAGACCCCCCTACCTACCCAACACTGACTATAAAATTGATACAGAAATTGTGGTAATGGAATAATACTCAGAAAAAAAAAACAAGGAAATCATGAAGTTTGAAGTCAATGGTGGGATGGTGGGAACTGGAAAAGATCATCCTGAGTGAGCCATTCCAGAATAGAAAGACACACACTCACTAAGAGAGATATAATATAAGATAAACCCCCTAAAATTTGTACACCTAAAAAAATTAACCAGAGGACTCTCGCTAAAATGCTCAATCCCCATCCTGAAAGACATCAGAAGAAGGAAAAAGCAGGCAACAAGTTAGGAGCCTGCCACAAAAGACCTCTGAAAGGCTCTGCCCTGCAGACTCTCAGAGCAGATGCTGTGACTGACGGCCAACTATTGGGCACAGTGCATGGAATCTAACGAAAGAAGTAGGAAATAGTAAGATCTGGAGGAGACAGGAGCTCCACAAGAAGAGCAACAGAACCAAAAAAATCTGAGAACAGGGGTCTTTCCTGAAATTTATACTCCAACCAAGTACCATGCATGGAGATAACCTAGAACCCCTGCATAGGTGTAGCACAATGCAGTTTAGTGTCCAAGGGAGTTCCATAGTAATGGGAATATGGACTGCCTCTGACATGACCTTATTGACCTCCTCTTTGAAAACCACACCCTGATGGGGGAGAAGCCTTAATAGGCTACAAAGAGAGACATTGCCAGCCACTCCTAATGAGATCTGATAGACTACCATCAAAAGAAAGGAGAGCATGAACTCCCCTATCAGTAGACTTGCAGAGGGTCATGCATGGACAAGGCAGATGGATTTGGGGTTTGGGAGTGGAGGTAGGAGTGGTTTATGTGTGGATATGCATGATTAAAGTGTAAATAATAAAAATTAAAATAAAAAATATATAATTCTGTTTGGTGTTATGTTATAGGAGGGTGTCTTTGGAGGCTGATTTGCCAATAGAAGTGACCAGATAAAATGTAATATCACTCTCAGTCTCTCTCAATTTATATATTTGTTTCTGTTGGTCTTGGTCTTAACATTTCTGAATATGTTTCTTTAGCTCTTTCACTCTCACTCTCTCTGTCAACCTCTCTGCATATGTCACTTATAGTTCAATATGAAAAGCTCTCAGTTCTGCCAAAGGACTACAACAAGATGCCTACTTACAGACATGACATCCTGGATGGCCTCTGTAAAAATTTAAGCAAGATTCCAATTAAACACATTTTGTTCAAAGAGTTGCTTTGTCAGGGAGCATTTTCCCAGTAAGTAATTCACTGACTAAGGATGTATCTGTGCATTTAACAAATAATAATTTAATCTGTCATAATGTGAAACTCACATGTCAAGTAGTGACGTTATGAAAGATTACATTAAAGAAATATGTAGCACTTTTGCTGACCTAAGAGTCTTGGACACAGGAGCTGACATTTCTGGGTTGTATGCCTTTAGCTGCCCTTATGGAGGCAGGTAGGGCTGCTCAAACTTTTTTGAAAGCATAGTGTCCACTTGGCCCTTTTAATAACTGCCTCCTGAAACTTTTATTGACTCTCACCTGTTTCATGACCTCATTCTGCCTCTCAGCCAATCAATACCTGAGAGAATCTTGAGGTTTACTCATGGAGATGAGTAAACAAACTACTCAGTGTCCAGTATCTGTGATTCTATGCACACATGACTTGTTCTTGTGAAACCTAACAAGCCTTTATCTCATCCCTTGCTGGATTGGCAGCTGTGTCCTACTCAGTGGTCAGTGAGAAATTCTCTTTGTCTTGTTTTATAGATGAAACAGAGAAATATATCCATATTATATGCCTAGGACACAAGAGCAACAGTGTTTCATGCAGTGGTTTTGCAGGCAAATGCTCCAAAAGTATTGGTAGTGCCAAGATTGCTTGTTCACAGATACCACCTGAACTCATGAGGTCTGAGGTAGATGGGTAATCACTAGTTCATGAAATGTCCCCTTAAAGCTTACCTGTTTCAATGTTGAGTCCCCAGTAAGGAAATATCTGGGAAGGGTTAGGAAGTATGGCCTTGTTAGAAATATAATTCCTATTGGAGCTATATTTTAGGAGGCTGTGCTTTGAGGTTGATAAGCCAATGAATGTCACCAAACAAAATGGGTTTCTGTCTCTCACTCTCTGTCAATTTATATCTTTGTTTCTTTAGGTATAGGTCTCTTTATTTCTGAATCTGTCACTCTCTCTCTGTTTCAGCTCTCTGTCTTTCTCTTTCAGTCTCTCTCTCTCTGCAGCTTTTGGTTCAGCATGAAAAGCTCTTGGTTCTGTTGAAGGACTAATACCAGTTGTCTGCTTGCTGATGTGACATCATGGATAGTCTGTAAAAATATAAGCAAGGTCCCAATTAAACACTTTTTGTTCAAAAATTTACTTTGGTCAGGGAGGGCTTTCCCAGTAAGTAGTTCACTGACTGAGTACATATCTCTTCACTTAACAAATAATATTGGAATCTGTGATAATATGAAAGTCACATGTCAAGGACACTGGACTTTACTAATAACTAATTGAAAGAAATATGTGACATATTAACTGAACTAAGAGTTTTGGACACATGAACTATCATCTCTGTGTTGTGTGCTTTCAGCTTCCCAAATTGAAGCATGTAGGGCTGCTCAGCTTTTCTCTACAGCAGGCTGTCCACTTGGCCCATTTAATAACAACTAGATCCATAAAATCTTACTGGCTCTCACTTGATTCATGACATCATTCTCTCTCTCAGCCAATCAGCATCTAACCATTGTGATATCATTATAGTATTGGGATGTCATGATGAATTTTGATGTATTGATGCCATTTTGATGCCATAATAGCATTGTGATATCGTCATAGTATTGGATGCCCTAATATCATTGTGAAGTCTTACTGTTGTGAAGTCATAATAGTTTTTTATTTCAAAATTCCATTGTGACATCATAACACAATCATGTCAAAATATGATTGCACAGTCATAATAGCATTGTGATATCATAATAACATTGTGAAATCATAATATCATTGGGATATCATAATATTGTACTGTCATAATAGAATTCTGATGTAAAAATACTTTGTGATGTCATAATAGCATTGAGATATCATAATAGCATTGTGATATCATAAGAGCATTGTAATGAAATAATACCATTGAGATGTCTTAATATCATTTGAAAGTCATACTGTTGTGAAGTAATAATAGGATTGTAATGTCATAATTCCATTGTGATATCATAACATCATGTTGTAAGGGCATTGTGATGTCATCAAGCATGGTGATGTCCTAATATCATTGTTATGTCATAATGTCATTATGATGTCATAATAACATTGTGTTATTGTAATTCCATTAAGATATCATAAAATTCTGATATCATAATCTTATTATGATGTCATAATATCTTTGTCATGTTATAATACCTTTGCATTGTGATTTCATATCACTGCAATGTTATAATAGCATTGAGATATCATAGTAGCATTGTGATGTCAAAATATCAGTGTGATTCTCAATTTTCCTTTGTGATGTCATAAAACAATCATGTATTAATAGCATTTGACATCGGAGTAGCATTGGGATGTCATGATGTATTTTGATGTCAAAATGCCATTGTTATAGTATAATCAAATCATGATGTCATAAAACTATTGTGATGTCAGCAGAGCATTATGAAGTCATACTGCTGTGAAGTCATAATAGCATTTTGATGTCAAAATTCCATTGTGATGTCATAGCACAATCTTGTATTATCACTGTATTAATAGCTTGATGATATAATAATTCCATTTCTTGATGATATAATAATTCCATTTGAATTCATAATACCAATGTGATGTCAACATCGCATTGTGATGTCATATCTTTGTAATATCATAATAGCATTGTTATGTCATAATAGCATTGTGAACTCTTATCATTGTAAAGTCGTAATATAATTTTGATGTCAAAATTCAATTGTGATGTCATACCACAATCTTTCTGTAATACTACCTGTGCTATCATAATAGCATGGAGATGTCAGAATACCATTGTGAAGTCATAATACCATTGTGATATCAAAATAGCCTTGTGATGCCATACATTTTGGATGTCATCATAGCATTGTGATGTCATAACACCATTGTGATGTCATAATATCATCATGATGTCATCATAGTATTATGATCTCCTAATAACAGTGTGATGTCATAATAGCATTGTGAAGTCATAATTCCATTGGGAAGTCATAATAGCAGTGTGGTGTCATAATTCCATTGAAATGTCATAATACTATTGTGATGTCATAAGAGCATTTAGGTGTTATATCAGATTGATGTCATGATTGCATCAATATGATATAAGACCAATGTATAGTTATACCTTTGTAACATCATAAAAGCATTTTGAGATCATAACAGCATGTGATATCATAATATCATTGTGATGTCATATCATTCTGTGGATATTATAGCATTGGGATGACTTACCATTGTCATGTTATAATTCCATTAGTCATAATTGTTTTTTATTTCAAAACACCATTGTGATGTCATAACACAATCATGTTGAAATTCCATTGCAATGTCATAATAGCCCTGTTATCATAATGCCACTTTGATATTATAATAGCATTGGAATGTCATACTACTGTGTTATCATAATAGCATTGTATTTTCATAGTAACAGTGGAAAATCATAACGATTTTATTTCATAACACCATTGTGATGTCATTAAAGCACTTATATGTGATAACACCTTCATAATGACATAATACATGTGAGATGGCATTATAAATTTGTGATGTGATAATACTATTTTGATGTGATTGCATCAATAAGATATAAAACCATTGTGATATCTTAATGGTGTTTTAATGTCATAATGCCATTGACATGTCCTAATGTTGTTGACATGTCATAATACCATTGTGATGTCATAATATGCTTATGATGTCATAACTGCATTTTCATTAATAATAGCATTTGATTTCATAAAGCCATTGTGATATCATAATACATTTGTGATGTCAAAACACCATTGGTTTTGATGGCTTATCATTGTGATCTCATAATATGATGGCTTATCATTGTGATCTCATAATACCATTGTGATTTCAAAATACCATTATGATGTCATAATTATATTGGAATGCCATACTATTTTGATGTCATAGTAGCATTTTGATGTAATGTAATAATATCATTTTGATGTCATAATATCATTGTGAAGTCATAAACCATCGTAATATCATAATAAGATTTTGATGTCATAATGCCATTTTGAGTTCATAATGCCATTGTGATTTCAAAATTCCATTGTGATTTCATACCACAGTCAATTTGAAATAGCTTTGTGATGTCATATTTCCTTTGGGATATCTTGACCCCATTATTATTTTCATATTATTATTTCATAATGCATTGTGATGCAATAAAAGCAATGAGATGTCATGATACCATTGTTAGGACATAATACCATTAAAATGTCATAATAAAGTTGTAATGTCATAATACTATTGTGATGTCATAATAGCATTTTGATAGCATAATCCCTTTGTGATGTCATAATATCATCATGATGCCCTGTCATTGTGATGTCATAATATCATTGAGATGTCAGACCATTGTGATGTCACAATAGACTTTTGAGGTCAAAATGTCATTTTGATGTCAAAATTCTATTTTGATTACATACCACAATCATATTGAAATACCATTATGATATCATAATAGCTTTGTGATGTTATAATGTCATTGGAATGTTATAATACCATTGGGAAATCATAACACCATTGTGATGTCATAAGAGAACTGAGAAGTCATGAGACAATTTTGATGATATAAAACCATTGAGATGTCCTAATAAAGTTGTGATGTCATATTACATTGTGTTGTCATAATATAATTAAGCTGTCATAATACCACAGTGATATCATAAGAGCACTGCGATATCTTTACACAATTGTGAGGACATAAAATTGTTGAGATGTCATAATAAAGTTGTGATGTCATATTAAAATTGTGATGTCATAATATATTTGTGATGTCATAATACCATTGTGAAGTCAAAATACCATTGTAAGGTCATAATAGCATTTTTATTTCATATTGCCACTGTGTTGTCATCATAGTACTGTGGTGTTGTAATATCGTTTTGAAGTGATTATGGCATTGTGATATCATAATACCATTGTAATGTCATACCATTGTGAAGATATATTAGAATTGTGATATCATAATATTATTCTGATGTTATAATAACATTGTGATATCAAAACACCATTGAGATATCATGACACAAATGTTATGTCATAATACCATTTGATATCATAATAGCATTGAGATGTTAGACCATTGTGATGTCATAATAGATTTTTGAGGTCATAGAGCCACTGTGATATAAAAGTTCCATTGTGATATCATACAACAATTATGTTGGAATAGCATTATGGTGTCATAATAACATTGTGACTTCATAAAAGCATTGATACGTCATGAAAACTTTGTGCTGTCATAATAGTATTGTGATGTTCTAATACCATTGTGAAGTCATAAAAGCATTGTGATGTCATAACACCATTGTGATTTCATAAAACTGCTGTGAAATCGACCATTAGATGTCATAACAGTGAGCTGTCATAATAGCATAGTGATATCCTAATTGCATTGTTATATTATTATTTTGATGTTCTAATTGCATTGTGATAACATACCATATGATATAATAATAGCACTGTGATATATCTTTGTGATGTCATAATAACATTGTGATGTTATAATATTGTGATATCACAATAGGATTGTAATGTCATATAATTGTGAAGTATAAAACCATTGTAATGTCACAATAGCATTGTGGTGTCATATAATTGTGAAGTCATAAAATCATTGTGATATCATAACATTGTGATGTCATACTTGCATTGAGGTGACATATTTTGTGAAGTCCTTATAGTATTTTGATGTCATAATACCACTGTGATGTTATAATAGCATTGTGATGTTTTCAAAACAACATTGTGATGTCATAGTACTATGATGACATAAGCCTCAGGTGATGTCAGGATCGCATTGGGATGTCATAATTGCATTGTTATGTTATATTATTTTTTGTGAGGTTATAATTTCATTGTGATATCATACCATATGATGTCATAATATCAGGGTGATATTCTAATAGCATTGTGAAGTCATAACACTGAGATGTCATGACACAACTGAGATGACATAACACCAATATGATGTCATAAAAATGGTAATGTCTTAATACAATTGTGATAGCATAATATAATTGAGATGTCATAAATGTATTGTGATGTCATATCATTATGTTGTCATGATACTGTTGATATGCATGTCATATGAGGAATGTGATGTCATAAAACTATTTTTCAGGTCATAAAACCATAGTGTTGTCAAAGTTCCATGTGGTGTCACTCCACAATCATATCAGAATAGCATTGTGATGTCATAATACAATTGTGAAATAATACTATCATTGTGAAGCCAAAATGCCAATGTGATATCATAATAGAATTTGTGGTCATAATGAAATTTCTATTTCAAAATTTCACTGTGATGTCATAATCACATTATGAAGACATAATAGAATTGTGATATAATAATACCATTGAATATCACGACACCATTGTTATGTCATAATACCATTGTGATGTCATAAAAGCACTGATATGTCATGACCCCATTGTGATGACATAATACCATTGATATTTCATGATAAAGTTGTGATGTCATAATATCATTGTGATGTCATAATATCAATGTACTGTCATAATAGCAATGTGATCTCATAATACCTTTGTGAAGTCATAATAGCATTGTGAATTAATAATATCATTGTGATGTCACAATAGCATTTTGATGTCATAATATTCTTTTGATGTCTTGATAAAATATTGAGGTCATAACCCTGTGATTTCATAATAGCATTGTGATGTCAAAATAACACTGTGATTTTTCCTAACATTGTAGGTATAATGTCTTTTTGAAATCCATACACCTTATCTTTGTTCATTCAAATACTGATTTATACCCCACACTCATATTTATTCTATGCATCCTATCTCAAATTTGTGTAAACAAGCCTGAATAAAGGAACTAGCCACAATGATGAGTGATAGGAGGAGCCAGAGGCCAGGAAATGAGTGAGAGGAGACAGGGCGAGCAAGCAGAACTTGGAGAGCACAACAGGAGGAGAGATCTTGGAACAGCATGGAGAGAATGAACCAGACCTAAGCCTTTACAAGAATCAAGTATAATGGGTAAATTCTAAATGTTAGAAAACTATGAGGGCTTGATGTTTTAAGAAGGAGTAACTATTGACCAGCATTGTGTTTTAAGCTAACTAAATTAACCCAGTCTCTATGTGGCAAATTGGTTATATAGCTGTTTAGGATAAACAGCAAGCATTAATAAAATATAAACCAATATTAATGAATATTAATCATCACCTACAACATACCATTGTTAAGCCATTATACTATTGTGATGTCATAACACCATTGCGATGTCATATCATTGTGAAGATATAATAGAATTGTGATGTCATAATAGCATTGTGATGTCATAATTGCATTGTGATGTTATAATACATTTGGATGTCATACACCATTGGCATATCATGACAACATTGTTATGTCATCATATCATGTTGATGTCATAATACCATTGGGAGGTCATCATAGCATTGTGAGGTCTTACTTTTGTGATGTCATAATACCTTCTGATATTATGATATCATTGTTATGTCACAAAAACATTGTGGTGTTACAGTAGTATTTTGAAGTCATAATGCCACTTTGAACTGAATATTCCATTGTGATGTCATACCACAATGATGTCATAATAGCATTGTGATGTCATAATTGCATTGTTATGTTATATTATTATTGTGATGTTATAATTCCATAGTGAATTCATACCATTGGAGGTCATAATAGCATTGTAATATCATGATAGCATTGTGATGCATAATTCCATTGTGATGTCTTAATATCAATGTGATGTCATAATAGTATATAGAGGTCATAACCCCATTGTCATGTCATAATAGCATTGTGACATCATGATAGTATTTTGATGAGTATTGTGATGATACCATTGTGATGTCAAAATTCCATTTTGCTGGCATACCAGATGATTTTATTAATGAGCAAAAGAAATATGTGACAATATTTCTAAACTAAGAATTGGACAGGAACTGTCATCACTGAGTTGTTGTCTATCAACTACCCAGATTGTGGTATGTAGGGCTGCTCAAGCTTTCTCTCAAACAAGCTATGTCCTACTCAGTGATCAGTGAGGAAACCTCCTGGTCCTGGGAGGGTTATACCTAGGCCTTCAGGTCAAAGAAATTGGTCCATATTATAGGAGTAGGACACAAGAGCAGCTGTGTTTCCTTCAGTGGAAACAAACCCTCTTTATGTAGTATTAGTGCCAGAACTTCTTGTTCAGTGAAATCTTTTCTCCATTTTCACAGTCATTATAAAAGTTGTCATATATATTTTTTTACTGATTATATCAGAAGTTAATATAATATAAAATACCATCCATTTCCATTGCTCCCAGCTCAAATTCATAACCATGTGTAACACTAAATTTTTTTCTGTTTAAAATGCACCAATTCAAGTATGTTCATATGTTCATTGGAACATGATCACAGCCTCAGTCCAAGTCCCTTAAAGAAAACAGAGTTCATCGTTGCTGCACCCTGCACCCACCTCCAAGAAGAGGTCATCAGTCCTGAAGAGGTTTATACTTCATCCCTTTGATCAGTTTTTCTTGTGTATTTATTTATTTATTTATTTATTTATTACTATTTATTTATTTATTACTATTTGTTCACAATGCCACCTCACTGTTCTGCTTCCAGTTGCACCCACCCTACTTTTTCTAACCCTATGACCTTTCTGTAGTTCCCTGATAGGAGAGTTCCTCCTTCCCCTTCTATCTGACCCTAACTTCTCAGGACTCATCAAGGCTGGCTGCATTATCTTCCTCTGTGGCCTGATTCTCAGAGCATTATTCTCCTTGTGTCCTTAATTCCCTCTACTTATGACACTCTTTGGCCTCCTCTCCTGCAGGCTTTGAGGGAAGGAAGAATTCCATAGGGAAATCCCATTTAGAGCTGGGTGTATTAAGGTCTGTTTCTGTATAATATCAAATTGTAGGTCTCTGTATGAAATCCCATCTCTGTGGATACATGAATATGGCACTGATCTATCAGTTAAGGGCAGAGAGCAACAGAGAGGGGAGGGAGAATTTTAAAGCAAAATCCCATTTAGAACTGGGTAATGTTTTATGGTCTCACTCTCTGCATAATATTGGACTGTGGCTCTGTGAATGAAATCCCATTTCATGCAGAAGGAAGCATTTCTGTGGACTCAAGAATATGGCACTGATGTATCAGTTGAAGGGAGAAAACAACATATTTTAATGACAACAGCCTGGGTTGATTAAATTTTGCATAGGATGCCCTGGCTCAATAACTCAATAACTACCCACAATCCCACAAGTGGAACACTGTTTGGTTACAATAAATGGCCTGTTGGAACAATATCTCCACCATTTGGAGACCTCCTAAGAAGTGAATACATAACATATTTGTCTTTCTGCATTGTAGTTACTTTACCCAGGATAATTTTTCCTGGTTCCATCCATTTGCCTGAAAATATAATGATGTCATTTTTTAGTTGAAGAATACTCAGTTATGGAAATATTCCACTTTTTCCCAAAGAAGATAGTCAGTCCTGTCTTTAGACCTTGAAAGTTGCTGGGATTTTAATCATTGTATTGATTGAGAAACTATAAGGATAGCTATGTTCTTTTAGCCAAGAAGTCCCTCCATCTTCTTCCACTTACTGGTGATTTGAATTGCAAGATACCCTGGAAGCTGTCTAAATATAGTGGGGTCCCCAGTGAGGAAATATCTGGAAGGGGATAGGTGTTATGGCGATGTTAGATAATATAATTCCTATTTGAGTTATATGATAGGAGGGTGTGCTTTGAGGTTGATATGCTAATGATAATGACCAGAGATAATTGAGACTTTGTATCTCAGCCTCTATCACTCTATATCTTAGTTTTTGTCACTCACTCTCTCTATTTTTTTTTCTTTTTAATTTTTTAATTATTTTTCTTGTTTGTTTTTTTTTTTTTCAATGCTGTTTATTCAGGAACATTGAACAATCCTCGGACCCCGGGGAAAGCCAGCCCACAGCTTAAATAGCCTCTGGGTAGCCAACCCAGGCCTGCCACGGGGGCAATGCAGATAGGTCCACATACATGGAAGCAAGCCAGATCCTCGGCCTTAGCCAAATGTGGAGTTGTTCGTGACAGAGAGCACTCACCATCGGGAAGGTGGAAGGCGGAAACCAGCTCCATCTTTAAGGCATAGCATTCCACAGCTCTCTACAGTTCCCCCTTTTTGTTTTAGACGCATCAGGCAAGAGTAGAGGTCTGATCTCTGATATTAGAAATAAATTGGGACTTTGTACCGATGTTCATTTAGGTGTCATCCACCCAAAGAGCATCAGACCCGTCCGATACCTTTTTCTCAGAGGCGGGACCTGGGGCATCAACCCGCATGCAATCAGACATGCTCTTCTCTGGGTCCAAAGCGGTTGACCCTGAGTGCAGTGCTTAGCCTCGCATCCTGAGCGTATCATTTTAGCTTTTTATGGTATCCAACCATGCTTGGGGAGAATGTCCTGCTTCAATGGCTGTAAAGGCCTGAATGATCATGGCTGCATCACACTGTTGTGAGACTCTAATCTTGCATATATACCACACGCAAACCAAGGAGACCAACACCAGAAGGCCTGCTAACACTCCCATGCCCGCCCATTCCTTCAGATGATTCATGGCTGAGCAATCCATGTTGATAATCCTGTGGCTAGTCCTGCGTCCACTCTGGTAGAATTTACTGTGACAATGGCCACTCTCAGCTGCTCCATCGTAGCATCGAATTCTCCAGTCCAATTACCTAAAATGTAGCTCGACAATTGTTTAGACAGATTTGCAGCACAGGAAAAATTCTCATGTTGTATGCTAGTGACACAAAGTCCAGCATACTTTCATTGACAGCCAGGTTGAGCGATTTGCCATAGGGTATCTATTTGCTCCTGCAAGAGGTCAATCCTCTGATTGAACACCATCAAGCTTCCTTTTAGTTGAGCATTTATTCCTTTATGTACAACTAAGGCATGAGCTACATTGGCTAAATGATTATTCAGGGTCTGAGCAGTCTGCCCAGTATGACTCATGGCTAATGCCCTGGTGGTAGCTCCAACAGCCGTCAATGAGATGGTAGTAACAATGGTGGCTGTAGTTCCAAGATCCCTTTTCTGTCTGAAGAGAGTCATAGCGTGAGGGGCATCAATGGGCACAGGCACCCAGTGAGGCATGCGAGTAACCAGGGCATACCTAAATTTACTAGCATTCCAGCATTGGGCAAAAAAGCAAGTATTATTACCACAATTACTTGGCTCTATCTGGCTAACACTCTCTCTATTTTTGAATCTGTCTCTCTAGCTCTTTCTCTGTCTGTCTCCCTCTATCTCCTTGCCAGTTGTGTTCCTTATGAAAAGCTCTCAGTTCTGTTGAAGAAGTCCAGTAATATGACTGCTTGCTGACCTGACATGCTGGATGGTCTTTTTAAAAATAAAAGCACAGTCCAAATTAAATGCTTCTTTTTTTACAGGTTTTGCCTTTGTCAGGGAGCATTTTAACAGTAAGTTTTCACTGACTGATGACATATCTATGGACTTAACAAATAATAATAGAATCTGTGATAATGTGAAAATCACATGTCCAGGACAAGTGACTTTATTAATGACCACTTGAAAGAAATATGTGACACTCTCCCTGAACTAAGAGTATCGGATACAGGAAGTGTCATCTTGGGGTTATGTGCTTTCTGCTGCCCAGATTGAGGCATATAGGGCTTCTCAGGCTTTCTCTCAGGTATGCTATCCACTTGGCCCTTAAATAATTGGCTTCTGAAACACTTACTCACATGTTTCATGACATCATTGTCTCTCAGCCATTCAGCACCTGAATCTTGAGGTTTCCATGCAGATGAATAAACAAATGATCCAAAGTGTCCAGTATTTCTGAACCTGTACATATGTGACTTTTCTTTCAAAAACCAACAAGCCTTTATCTCATCCCTTTATCCAGAGCCCACAATTTTACCCCTGTTTACCTGTGTGACAATGTCAGGGAGGAAATGAAACTTTCATATTCATTTTAGTTGGATGGTTGCCTAAGTAGGGAAGCTTCTAAGTGATGTGGGATTAAGGGGAATGTACAGAAAGACAAGGTGGTCTCCTACTGTGGTCTTGTATCTGAAAATTTCTAGGTTGTGACTTTGAACAGAACATTTATTCACATCCTCACTAAATGTATATTAAAATTCATATTAAAATAGGCTGACAGGGTTTAGGGTTCCCTGGGGTATTGATTCTTTAAGAGCAGGGAATCCATATAATTTCTGGGACTGGTTTGGCTGAAACAAAGAATGATTTATGAGTGTACATGAGAACTGATGGGCAATAAACTATTTGGTAGCTGGTGCTGTTCCACACTAGTATTGGCAACCCTCTATGAGCAGGGTTGCCTTGGCAGATTAAGCTGGATTGTTATCTGTATCCTACTCAGTTGTCATTGAGGAACAAATTCTGGTTCTAGGGATTCAATTTCAAACTCAGCCTTCAGGACACAAAAAAAATGTCACTGTTTTATATGCTTAATACACAAGAGCTGCTGTGTTTTCTGCTTTGGTCCTCCAGAAAAACACCCTAAATGTAGCATTAGTGTCAGGACTGCTAATTCAGAGGTGCCACCTGAGCTCATGGGTTCCAAGGTAGATGGGTAACCATTAGTTCAAGGCTAGGATTCTCTGCTACGTAGTGAGTTCCTGGAAAGCATGCCTTACAAAGTCTAACTCTGCCCTCCTTTAGTGGAATCTTTTCTCCAAGTTAATTTCATTGTAAAAAGTTGCCAACATGATATTTTTATTGCTTATGTGAGAATTTTATATAATATACATTACAGTCCTTTTCTATTGATCCCAGGTTCAAATTCCTACCAATCTGTCACACTGAATTATTTTTTAAATGCATCATTTGAAGTATGTGTTGTTTATTTAGTCATTGGAACATGATCAGAGTCTCAGTGCGAAGTCCCTTAAAGAAAACTGAGTTCATCCTTGCCACACCCTGCCACCACTCTCAAGAAGAAGCCACCAATACTGAAGAGCTCTATACTTCATCACCTTGATCACAGTTTTTCTTATGTATTTATTTATTATGATTTGTTCACAGTTTATGCAGATTGCTGCCACCTCCCTCTTCTCCTTCCAGTCCCACATACCCTCCTTCTTCTACCTCTATATCCTTTCTCTATTTCCCTGATAGGGGAGGTTCTCCTTCACCTTCTCTCTGACCCTATTTTTACAGATCTCATCAAGGCTAGCTGCATCAACTTCCTCTGCAGCATGATTCTCAGGGCATTGTTATCCTTGTGTCCTCAATTGCCAGTACTTATGAAACTCTTCTTACATTCTCTCCTTTAGGCCCCTCAGAGTTCTAAAGAGAGGGAGAATTTTATAGGGAAATTCCATTTAGAGCTGGCTGTTTTAAGGTCTCTTTTGTGCATAATATCGGACTGTGGGTTTCTGTATGTAATCCAATTTGATGCAGAAGGAAGCATCTCTGTAGATAGAAGAACACCTCAATGATCAATCAGGTGAGGGCAGAGAGCAGCATATTTTATTTTATTTTATTTTATTTTATTTTATTTTATTTTATTTTTATTTTTCTCATTAGTTACATTTTGTTAATTCTGTATCCCAGCTGTATCCCTCATTCCCTCCCAAATCCCACCCTCTCTCCCTCATCTCCTCCCTGCCCCTTTCCAAGTCCACTGATAGGGGAGGACCTCCTCCCCTTTCATATGACTCCCTTTTGTCAGGTATTTTCAGGACTGGCTGCAAAGTCCTCTTCTGTGGCATAACAGTACTGCTCCTCCCTTGGGAGGTGGGGAGGTCAAAGAGTCAGTCATTGAGTTCCTGTTAGAAATAGTCCTTGTTCCCCTTACTATGGGAAACCAATTGATTACTGAGCTATCACGGGTCACCTCCAAGCAGAGGTTCTAGGTTTTATCCTCTCGTGGTTTTGGTTGAGTGTCCATCTCAGAAAAGACCCTGTGCCCAGATATGCTTAGTCCTTGTGGAGCTCCTATCCTTTCCACATCAAACTCCTCTTCTTTCATATGATTCCCTACACTCTGCCAAAGGTTTGGTTATGAGTCTTAGTATCTACTTTGGAGCACTGCTAGTAGAGTCTTTCAGATGCTTTCTGCGGTAGACTCTTGTCATAAGTTCAATATATCCCATTTGTCTTTCTAAATGAGGATAGATCATCATACCCCGTGTCCACTTTCTTGATTATCTTCTTTAGGTGTATAGATTTCATTATGTTTATCATATCTTTTAGGTCTATATAAGCGAGTATATATCATGTTTGTCTTTCTCCTTCTGGGATACTTCACTCAGAATGATCTTTTCTAGATCCCACCATTTGCCTGCAAATTTCATGATTTCCTCCTTTTTGATTGCTGAGTAGTATTCCATTGTGTAAAAATACCACAATTTCTGTATCCATTCCTCCATTGATGGACATCTGGGTTGTTTCCAGGTTCTGGCTATTACAAATAAAGCTGCTACAAACATGGTTGAGCAAATGTCCTTATTGTGTACTTGAGCAAATTTTGGGTATATGTCTAGCAGTGGTATAGCTGGGTCTTGAGGAAACACTATTCCTAATTGTCTGAGAAAGGACCAGATTGACTTCCAATGTAGTTGTACCAGTTTACATTCCCACCAGCAATGGAGGAGGGTTCCCCTTTCTCCACAACCTCTCCAGCATGTGTTGTCATTTGAGTTTTTCATCTTGGCCATTCTGATGGGTGTAAGGTGAAATCTCAGGGTCGTTTTCATTTGCATTTCCCTAATGGCTAATGAGGTTGAGAATTTCTTTAAATGTTTCTCTGCCATTCTATATTCCTCTACAGAGAATTCTCTGTTTAGCTTCATTCCCCATTTTTTAACTGGATTAATTGGTTTGCTGCTTTTCAGCTTCTTTAGTTCTTTATATATACTGGATATTAGCCCTCTGTCAGATAAAGGGTTGGTGAAGATTCTTTCCCAATCTGTAGGTGGTCGCTTTGTTTTGATGATGGTGTCCTTTGCTTTACAGAAGATTTTCATTTTCATGAGGTCCCATTTATTGATTATTGCGAGAGGGCCCTAGGTGGGGTGTGTTCTCCTCTGAGTGGTGGCTTTCAGCAGGTCGTTACTGCTCTCTGCTGTGGCAGCGGGGTCTGGAGCCCTGCCTCTGCCTGTTGGACCCAGACACTGAGCTTTGCGGCTTTTGTATCCAGGAAGAATTGTATTGTGGATCTGAGTCTCTGTGGTTAATGCTCAGTGGTTGGAGCTCTGTGATTGGGCCTGTGCTCCTCCTTTGAGGAGGTTTCTGGGGTTATTGTGCTCTGGCCACTTGGGATGTAAGCTCTGCTGCACTTCCTGCTGCTGTCTAGCCTCGGGATAGCCTCAGCGGGATGGGGGAGGGGATTCCCCGAGGGTCTGGAGGGCCCTGAGTGTCTTGAGTTGGGCCGGGTGGGACGTGTGTCCAAGGAGGGGACAGGTGTTCAACAGGTGGGTACAGCAGACTGCTGCTGTAAGGGGCCTTGAGCACTGTCTCTGCTGCCTTGATCTCCTGGATGTGAGCTTTGCGCTCAGCTGCCTGGTGCTGTGTGTGGGTTTCCTGAGGGAGGCCTGGACAAGGGAAGCGCCCTATTTCCTTCCCGGATGCGATCTAAATCTACAAGCACTCCATGTTTCTTTGGTGGCCCCTCTCTTTTAGAAAGCCCAAAAGTTCAAATTCTAGCTTTGATTGACTCTCCACTCACCAATTAAGGAGATTCGTGTCTTCTCTCTCTCCAAAACAGTGAGCTCTGCTCTCTGCCATCTTGGAGTCCATGGGCAGCATATTTTAAAAACAGCAGCCTGGGTTGCTTGAAAATTTTCATAGGATGCCCTGGCCCTTACAGCTCAATTCACTGCCACCCAGACCCCTAGCAGAAAACTAGTTTGGTCACAATTAGAAGGCCTATTGGAACTTTTTCCAAAACTATTAGGAATCTTCTTAATAAGTGAATACATATCATATTTGTGTTATTGCATTTTAGTTACTTTACCCAGTATGATTAGTCCTGGTTCTATCCATTTGCCTGAAAATGTCATGAGGTCATGTTTTCAGGAGAATAATACTCCATTATGGAAATATTCCACATTTTCCCCAAAGGATACTGTCAGTCCTGTTCTTTAGAACTTGGAATTTGCTCGGACATTAATCATTGTATTGAATAACAAACTATCAGGATAACTATGATCATTTAGCCTAGAATTCCTTCCATCTTCTTCCATTTCCTGATGATTTGAATTACAATGTCCTCTTGAAGCTCATCTGTTTACATGATGAGTCCCAGAAGGAAATGTCTGGCAAGGGTTAGGAAATATGGCCTTGTTAGATAATATAATTCCTATTGGAGTTATATTGTAGGAAGGTGTGCTTTGAAGGTGATATGCCAATGAAAGTGACCAGACAGAATGGGTTTCTGTCTTCCTATCTCTGTCACTTTATATCTTTGTTTTTGTAGGCATTGGTCTCTATATTTCTGAATGTGTCTCTCTAGTTCTTTTTCTCTTTCTCTCTGAGTCTCCCTCTCTCTGCCTGCTGCTTGTCATTCACTATGAAAAGCTCTCATTTCTGCTGAAGGATTACCACAAGTTGTCTGCTTGCTGGTGTGACATCATGGGTAGTCTCTTAAAATATAAGCATGATCCTAATTAAACGCTTTTTGTTCAAAAAGCTTCCTTGTTCAGGGAGTGTTTTCCCAGTAAGTATTTCAAGGACTGAGAACATATCTCTGCAGTTAATAAGTAATATTGGCATCTTTGATAATATGAAAGTCACATGTTAGGGACATGGGACTTTATTAATGACCTCTTGAAAGAAATATGTGACAGATTAACTGAACTAAGAGTATTGGACACAGGAACTGTCATCTCTGTGTTGTGTGCATTCAGCTGCCGAGATTGAAGCATGTAAGCAGCTCAGCCTTTCTTTCAAGGAGGCTGTCCACTTGGTGCTTTTAATAACTGGATCCTGAAACTCTTAGTGGCTTTCATTTTTTTCATGATATTATTCTCCCTCTCATCCAATCAGCATCTAACCATTCTGATATCATAATAGCACTGGGATGTCATGATGAATTTTCATGTCATGATGCCATTGTGATGCCATAATTATATCGTAATGGCATCATCGCATTCATTGGATGTTGTAATATCATTGTGAAGTATTAGAATTGTGAAGTCATAATAGATTTTTGATTTCATAATTCTATTCTGTTGTCATAATAACATGATGTTAATCATGTTGAAATACCTTTTCAAACTCATAATAGCATTGTGGTGTCATAATATTGTGAAATCATAATACTGTTGAGATGTTATAATATTGTAATGTCATAATAGAATTATGATGTCAAAATACCTTTGTGATGTCATAATAGCATTGTGATTTCATATCATTGTGATATCATGATAGCATTGTCATGTCTTAATAGCATGAGATATCACAATACCATTGTAAATTTATCATAGAATTGAGATGTTTTAATATCGTTGAAAATTCATACTGTTGTGAAGTCAGAATAGCAGTGAAATTTTATAATTCCATTGTGATATAATAACATAATCATATTGTAAGAGCATTGTGATGTCATCAAGCACTGCAAAAATCATAATATTGTGATGTCATAATATCATTGTGTTGTCATAATAACATTGTTAAATCGTAATACCATTATGGAATGTCATAACATTGTAATGTCATAATAGAATTATGAAGCCATAATACCTTTGTGATGTTGTAATAGCATTGTGATTTCATATCATTGTACTGTCATAATAACATTGAAGTATCAGAATAGTATCATGAATCAATAATAGCATTGTGATGTCAAAATTCCATTGTGATGTCATAATAACATTTTGAGGTCATAATAGTGTGATATCATACTGTTATTATGACTGTCAAATTTCCTTTGTGATGTTATAAAACAATCATGGTGTAATAGTACTTTTATGTCACAATTCCATTGTGATGTCATGATGAACTTTGATGTCTTAATGCCATTGTCATAGCATGTACTGTGATGTCATCAGAGCATTTTGAAGTCATATAGTTCTAAAATCATAATATCATTTTGGTATAAAAATTGCATTGTGATGTCATAGCACAATCTTGTAATACCACTGTATTAATAGCTTAGTGATTTCATAATACCATTTTGAATTCATAATACTATTGTGATGTCAAATCATTGTGATGTCATAATGGTCTTGTGATGCCATACCCTTGTGATGTCATCATAGCATTGTAAGGTCATAATACCATTATGATGTCCTAATACCACTGTGATGTCATAATTTTTTAATCATCATATAATTGTGAAGGCATAAAACCATTTGAAATCATAATAGCAGTGTGATATCATAATACTATTGTGATTTCATCATAACATTGTGATGTCATAATAGCATTTAGGAGTTTTATCATGGTGATTTCATGATTGCATTGATATGTCATAAAACCTTTGTGAAGTTATCATACCTTTGTAATGTCATAATAGCATTTTGAGAACCTAATAGAATTTTGATGTAATACCATTGTGAAGTCATAACACCATTGTGATGTTTCAATACCATTGTGAAGTCATATAATTGTGAGGATATTATAGCATTAGAATGTCTTACCATTGTCATGTAATAATTCCATTAGATGTTATAATAGTCCTGTGATATCATAATACCAATTTGATATAATAATAACATTGGAATGTCTTACTATTGTGATGTCATAATAGCATTGTGATGTCATAACACCATTGGGAAGTCATGACACCGTTTTTATTTCATAATACCATTGTGATATCATAAAATCAGATATACGTGATGACACCCTTGTGATGACATTATACCATTGAGATGTCATAATAAAGTTCTAATGTGATTGTATCAATAAGGTATCATAATAGCATTGTGATGTCATAACAGCATTTTGATGTTATAACATCATTATAATGTCATAATTTGATTGGGATATCATAATAGAATTTGATGTAATATTAGCATTTTTCTTTTACTTTTTTGGTTTTTTTTGTTCTTTATTAATTACAGTTTATTAACTTTGTATCACCCCTGTGTTTCCCTTCCTCATCCCCTCCCAATATCTCCCTTTCTCCACCCTCTGCATGCATGACCCTCCCCATGTCCACTGATAGGGGAGGTCTTCTTTTCCTTCCGTCTGATCCTAGTCAATTAAGTCTCATCAGGGTTGGCTTCATTGTCTTCTTTTTGGCCTGGTAATGCTACTTGCACCGGAGGGGGAGATACTTAAAGAGCAGGCCAATCAGTTCATGTCAAAGAACCCACTTGGACACTGAGCTGCCATGGGCTACATCTGTGCAGGAATCTTAGGTTATATCCATGCATGGTCCTTGGTTGGAGTATCAGTCTAAGGAAAGACCACTGTGCTCCTTGTAGAGTTCCTGTTCTCTCCAGACCTTACTGTTTCCCACTTCTTTCATAAGATTCCCTGCAGTCTGCCCAAACTTTGCCCATAAGTCTCAGCATCTGCATTGATGTTCTTCAGAGAAGAGCCTTTCAGAGGTCCTTGTGTCAGGCTCCTGATTTGTTCCCTCTTTTTGCTTTCTTCGATGTCCATATTCTTTGCCTTTCTGGATAGAGATTGAACATTTTAGCAGTAGACCTCCCTCTAGATTAGTTTCTTTAGGTGTAAAGCTTGTAGTAGGTTTATCCTATATTATATGTCTATATGAGTGTGTATATACCATGGGCCTCTTTCTGTTTCTGGGATAGCTCACTCAGGATGATCTTTTTAAGATCCCACCATTTACCTGGAAATTTCATGATTTCCTTGTTTTTTTTTTATTGCTGAGTAATATTCCATTGTGTAGATATACCACAATTTCTGCATTCATTCCTCCACTGAGGGGCATCTGGGTTCTTAACTCATTCAAACAGGAGACAACTTCCTGAATAGAACACCAATAGCACAGGCTCTACAATCAACAATCAATAAATGGGACTTCAAGAAACTGAAAATTCTGTAAAGCAAAGGACACTGTTGTCAGAACAAAATGACTCCCTACAGATTGGGAAAGGATCTTCACCAACTCTATATCTGGCAGATGACAAATATCAAGTATATATAAAGAACTAAAGAAGTTAAACAGCAAAATATCAAGTAATCCAATCAAAAAATGGAGTACAGAGCTAAAGACAGAATTCTCAATAGAGGAATATCAAATGGCACAGAAACACTTAAAGAAATATTTAACATCCTTAGTCGTAAAGGAAATGCAAATCAAAATGACACTAAGATTTCACCTTACACCAATCAGAATGGCTAAGATCAAAAACTTAACTGACAGCATATGCTGGAGAGGTTGTGGAGAAGGGGGAACCCTCCTCTATTGCTTGTGGGAATGTAAACTTGTAAAACCACTCTGGAAATCAATCTGGCACTTCCTCAGACAAATAGGAATGGTACTTCTTCAAGATCCAGCTATACCACTCCTAGGCATATACCTAAAACAGCCTCAAGTACACAATAAGAACATTTGCTCAACCATGTTTGTAGGAGCCTTATATGTAATTTATAATAATAATATTTTGATGTCATAAAGCCATTGTGATATCATAATCGCATTGTGATGTCAAAATACCATTGTGATGTCATAATTGCATTGAAATGGCAAACTATTTTGATGTCATAATATCATTTTGATGCCATAATACCATTGTGATGTCTTAATATCATTTTGAAGTCATAATACCATCATGATATCATAATAAGATTATGATGTCATATTACTCTTTTGAAGTCATAATGCCATTGTGAAATCAAAATCCTATTGTGATTACATACCAGAATCATGTTGAAATACCATTGTAATATCATAATAGCATTATGATGTTATAATACTATTGGTGTGTGATAATACCATTGGGATATATTGACACCATTGTGATGAAATAATACCATTGTGATATCATGAGAACCCAGAGATGTCTTGAAACAATTATGATGACATAAAACCATTGAGATGCCATAACAAATTTGTGATGTCATATTACATTTGTGATGTCCTAATAGATTTGTGATGTCATAATATATTCGTGCAGTCAAAATATCATTGTGAAGTCATAAAAGCATTTTATGTCATATTGCCATTGTGATGTCATAATAGTGTTGTGTTGTCCTCATAGCACTGTGCTGTCATAATATCATTGTTAATTAATTATGCCTTTGGGATGTCATAATACACTGTGATGCCATATCATTGTGAAGACATAATAACATTGTGATGTCATAATAGCATTGTGATGATGTAATAGTATTTTAAGGTCATAATGCCATTGTAATGTCAAATTTCCATTGTGATGTCATATTACAATTGTGTCTAAGTACCATTATGAAGTCATAATAGCATTATTATTTCATGAAAGTATTGGGATGTCATGACAATTTAGTGATGTCATGATAGCATTGTTATTTTTAATACTCTTGTAAAGTCATAATAGCATTGTGATGTTGTAATAGCATTGTGATGTCATAAAAATGTTGTGAAATGATAATACATTGGTTTTCATACCATTATGCTCTCGTAATAACATTGTGATGTCAAACTTCCATTGTGATGTCATAGAACAATCATATCATAATGCATTTTGGTGTCATAAAGACATTGTAATGTCATAATAGCATTGGGATGTCATGACATTATTGTGATATCATCATAGCATTGTGATATCATAATTCCATTGTGATGTCATACTATCAATGTAATGTCAAAATTCCAAAGTGATACCATAATAGAATTTTGAGGGTATAATTCCATTGTGAAGTCAAAATTCCATTGTGATGTCATAATAGCATTTTGAAGTGAAAATTCCATTGTGAAGTCATAATAGCATTTTGAAGCTATTATACTATTGTGATGCCAGCATAGCATTGGGTTAGGATTAGGGTAGGTTTAAGGTTAGGGTTAGGGTTAGGGTTAAGGGTTTAGTTTAGTGTTAGGTTAGGCCTCTTGTACCTGGGTTGTGACATTTGTTTTGGCTATCTTTTCTTGTGCCCATTTTGATATGGGATAGACAGTTTTGCTTTTTAAACATATGAAGTATTCTTTTTGAGTATTCAGTACTTAACTAGGCTGGTGTGTACTTTGCCAGTTGTAAGCCTTCTGTGTCTATCTTGCATTAGGCATGACCAATATCTATCCCCCTTGAAAATATCTTATGTTGAAAGGATATGACAGCTTCCAGAGCAGTGTGAAATGTTAATTTAGTCAGCATTAAAAAGTCTTTTTGACATGGCAGGAAAGCAGTTTTCATTTTTGTCTCCCAGCCTAATTATAGGTCATTGACCAACAGAACATGTCTGGAAAGCCAAAATGCCCTTTTCCACCATTTCTTCGGTGGAAGTCCCACTTTCTGAAATTTACTGGGATTTTTAGAACATTGTGACATGATCTCTCCTCATATAAACCTAAAACTGATGTGAATTCAACCTTTGAAACAGTAAGGACATAATATCTATCATTATGAAAAAAGAACTTACATGGTAACCTTAAGGAAAATTTTGTCATTTTGAATCTTAGACTATCTCTCCAAGTGACTAAACAGCAGGAATTGCCATCCTGGCTTTTATTATGTAAATTAGGCTGATCAGGTATTCACAGATCTGCCTGTTTCTTTTTACTTTGTGTTGGGAATAAAGGCATGTGCCTTCACCAACTTGTTCAAATATTTTTTTCTCAATTCAATGTAATTGTAACTGAAATCCTTTAAATGAAAATTAAGCAAAGAGACAAGAAAATTTTAAATTCTGGGTAAGTTGTTATGCTGTAACAAGCAAAGCCCAGTTGATTTTTTTGTAACTAGGTTGATGTTTTAGTGAATGGGTAGACCCTTACCAGAAAGAGCTGATAGGTATTTTGCAGCCAGAGAGCTTTGAATTTTAGCCATTATTAATTCACTAGGAAGAATGCCCTTTCTATTGTCTATAACTTAGTATTCCATTCCATGGTTGTTTTCCCATTTTCTCCTTGCACTCTTGCACTGTCTTGGAGAAGTCCTCCAGAAGAGCCACTACCATTAAATGTATTGCAACCAGATCCATGACTATGACAAACAAAACAAAGCCAAAGTGGATTAAAACACCCTCTGCCATGGCTTTTTTTTTTAATAGAGGCTGTTTTAGGCCAAGCTCTATATAAAGGTTTTTGTGCCTCCAGTTCCAGTTCCTGTCTTTCCAAACATGGCTGCGGAGTTGAGCTGAGCTGAGCCAGCCACAGTATAAGGAAGCCATGCTTGTGTATCCTCCTTTTAGACTGTAGCAGCAGCCAGTTTTGTTATGTTGAGTCTGAGGTCTGTCCATAATAGGCTGTCTTTTGTTCCTGGGCCTGTTTAAGACTCTCTCTTAAAAAGACAGTAATTGACCTGGGAGGTTTTATGTTTTAAGTTTGGGTTATTGGGCTTATATTACTGTGAGCTTATTCCTCCCACAAAATGAAGTTAAAGTATGATTTAAAGGGTGTGGATACTTAGATTACTTGGTGGACATTTATTGTACAGTTAGATTAGCTGGGCGCCATTTGTTGATAGTTATTGATATTTACTATTGAAATGTCTTTTAATTAAACAGCGGTTATTCCTAAACTAGCTCTATACCCCAATCATGACACAGAGATTGGGATTTATTTAATTAACATACAACACACTGCTGGGCAATAGTTTTTCCATCCTAAACCTCCAAGACCTCATAGATTCCTACCATTCAGATTTCCCTCATTATATGTGCTATTAGTCATATCTTAGGTATGATTCATCTCTCAACGTGGTTCCTAGACCTCTCCTCCTGATTCCCCACCTCTCTTCTCCTGCTTCCTTCATCTTCTCTCTATCACCAGGATGCCTCACCCTATCTTTTCCATTGTCAGCATTGTAGCTGGTTGTTTTATTGAAAATACAGAGAACAAATGGTGGCATGTTTATACAAATTTGAGATGAGTTATGCATAGGATATGCGTCACAGTGCAATTTCCTGATTAAAACCAGAGAGCGGGGAAAAGAAATCAGCATTTGAATGAACAATGTTATATTGTATACATTCCAAAAGAACATTGTACCAACAACATTGTACCAACAATTTATTTACTTATTATATAAGTAAACATTGTGATGTTATAATACCTTGGTAAAATCATAATTCCTTTGGGATGTCATAATACTAATATGAGGTCATAATACCATTGTGATGTCATTAGTGCATTGTAATGTTATAATATTTATGTGTAATAAGACAAATGTGATTCATACTAGCAGTGTGATGTCATGAGAGCCTTGTGATATCATCCTACATTTGTGGTGTCAAAATACTATTTTGATGTCATAATGGCACTGTGATGTAATCAAAGTATTGTGATGAAATAATAGTATTGTTATGTCATCATAGCATTTTGATGTCATCATGTCATTTTAATGTCTTAATACCATTGTGAATTTATCTGGTTGTGAAATCATAATAGCATTGTGATGTCATCATAGCATTGTGATGTCAGGATAGCATTGTAATCTCATTCTATTGTGTCATATGTTTACTGTGATGTCATGAGAGCATCGTGATATCGTCATAGAATTGTGGTAACATAATACCATTTTGATGTCATAATAACACTGTGTTTTCATCAAACTTTGTGATAAAATAATAGTATTGTGATGTCATGATAGCATTGTGATATCGTCATTGAATTGTGATGCCATAATAGCACTGTGAAGTCAGAATACTGTTGTGATGTTATAATAGCATTGGAATATCATACAATTATGTCATAATACCATTGGAATATCATAATAGCATTGAGATGTCATGATAGGATTGTGATGTCATAATTCCATTATGTTATTATACCACATGATATCATTATAGAATTGCGTTAACATAATCGCATAGAAATATCATGCTACTTTTGTGATGTATGGATTCCATTGTGATTTCATCAGAATATTGTGATGTCAGAATTCCATTGTGAAGTCATATCATTGTGAAGTCAAAAAGCATTTTGATGATGAAATGACATTGTGATGTCATAATTCCATTGTGATATTATAAGTTATGATGTTGTCATTACTTAGTCATGTCATAATATCATGTTTATATCAAAATATCATTGTGATGTCATAATAGCATTGTGATGTCATAACATTGGGAAGTCATCATAGCTTTGAAACATCATGCCTTTACTGGACTCCACCATGACTTGGTAAGCAAGTCCTAAATAGTTCTACCTACACATATATGTCTGTCAAATATTCTAAGCCAGGGGTTGAAGATAATGCTCCAATATTATAGAGAGTTATGGGTGACTGTTCCGGTAACAAATTATTTCTGTCATTTTATTTTTTATTTATTTTTTTATTTTTTGGAAGCTGCTAACATGCACTTCCTATTTTCTAGAACTAATTTAATTCCTTCTCAAGTCTCTGATGGGGTTGAAAACAAAATAGTTATAGTGCCACAAGAAAGCTTAAGTTGTTTAGAATTTAAGAAATGCTTTCATATAGGTTACACCAATGAGTATAAAAGTCATTTTAGGCATAGAACTCTAAACTTGTCAATATAGATAGTACAATTGGATACTTTCTTCTAAGCTAATAAATATACATGGACTGGATATTGAACATGTAGATTTTACCTAATAGTTTTCATAATTTCATAATTATTATTGTATTGAAATTAAAAGAGCCTTTTATTGTACTTAAAGGGGGAAAGTTTGGTAAAATGTACTTTTGAAATATATGCAGCTTAGGCTTGTTCTTTCAAATGCTGATTTCTACCCCTGACTCTTTTGTTTAATCTAGATATTGCATTGTAATACTTATTTTATGCATCCAGTCTCAAGGCCAAAATAAAGCAACTAGCCACAATTTTGACCAAGGGGAGGGGATGAGCCAGGGTGTAGGAAATGAGTGGGAGGAAAAAAGGGGGAGGGCAGAGCTAGGAGAGCCAAGATGGGAGGGGAACTAGAAACTAGGTGGAGAATGAATCAGACCTAAGATTTTACAAAATAGCAAGTAAAATGGGTAAAATCTAAATGTTAGGAAACCGGAAGGGCTTAGAGGTTTAGGAGGGAATAACTATTGCCCAGCATTGTGTTCTAAGTTAAATAAATACAACCAGAATCTGGGTCATGATTTGGTTATACAGCTCTATAGGATTAACAGCAGCTTTACCAGAAGATATGTCAAAAGTAAATATTAATCAAAAAGTACAACAGGGATGTCATAGAATTGTGATGTCATAATACCAATGTGAAGTCATAATACAATTGTGATGTCATAATAGCATTGTGATGTCATAAAGCATTATGATGACATAGTAGAATTGTGAAGTCAGAATAGCACTAAGATGTCATGAATCCATTGTGAAATCATAATATCATTGATATGTTTTCATCAAACATTGTGATAAAATAATAGTATTGTGATGTCATCATAGCATTGGGATGTCATAATACCAGTGTTAGGTAATAATAGACTTCAGATACCATACCATTGTGTTGTTATCATAGCATTGTGAGGTCATGATAGCTTGTGATGTCAAAATAGCATTCTGATGTTATAATATAATTGTGATGTCATAATAGCATTTTAATTTCACCATATTACTGTGATGTCCTAATTCCATTGTGAAGCCATACCTTTGTGACATCGTAATAGAATTGTGATGTCATAATACCATTGTGATGTCACAATATCATTGCAATGACATATAATTATGAAGTCATAAAAGCATTGCTATATCATAACATTGTGATGTCATACTAGCATTGAGGCAACATAAATTTGTGAAGTCCTTATAGCATTTTGATGTCATCACACCACTGAGAAGTTATATTTCCATTGTGGTGTTGTCAAAACAGAACTCTGAGGTCATAATTCCATTGTAATATGATAATACTCATGTGATGTCAGGATATCGTTGAGATGTCCTAATTGCATTGTTATGTTATATTATTATTATTATTGTGATATTATAAATCCATTGTGATATCATACCATATGATGTCATAATAGCAGTGTGACGTCCTAATAGCATTGTAAAGTCATAATAGTACTGAGATGTCATAACTTAATTGAGATGACATAATACCATTATTGAAAGACTAGAGTTAATTCCTAGGGCTGAGGCAGAATCACAAGACCACATTCCATTCAGAGCAGAGGGCTAGCCCAGAGGCTAGGGCAGAGTCCCACATTCCTTTCAGAGCAGAGGGCTGGCCCAGAGGCTAAGACAGAATCTCAAGACCACATTCCTTTCAGATAATGGCCAACAACAGTCCCCACCCACTAGAGATACAGTTGCTAGGAAACTGGACCCTCCCCCTAGGGAGGGACACCTGGTCATTATAGCCAATCCTATAGCCAATCGATTCAAAATGTAGCACCTTGACCAATAGATGTTTGCCAGGCAGGAATTGCCCCTGCCTTGGGCATGCTGGGATGAACCAGAATCTATATATCACCCCACTAACCTGGAGCAGCGCTCCCACCACTTCGGTGGGGGGGTGGCTGTGTAGGCCCAAGCTACAGCTTGTAATTAACAATAAAAAGACCCTCATGTGTTTTGAAAGGGAGTCGATTCCTGGAGGTCTTTTGGGGGCTCGCGAACTGGGTATAACATTTGGAGGTTCCACCGAGATTGCAGGGCTCCTCAAGACCTCAGGACTGATCCGGAGGGTCTCATACCAGCGGGTAAGTGTGGTGTCTAAGTGTGGTGTCTGTGTCTCAATATCCGTCATTGTCGCTTTGTGCGGTGTACAGTGTTCCGTTGGCGCCTATTTTCTGAATTCTGTTCTGCCTCAAGGCATCTGTATGAGTGACTAATGTGATTTGGACAGACGTGTCAGATAATCAGTCACTGAAGTTGGGAGAGACGTCCCCCAAGTTACTCAGAAGCTTTGCTTTTGCGTGTTGACGGAGCTAGATGTAGCTGAAGAGGAAAATGTTGAGAGGAAAACTGACTAGGAGCCAGAGATGACATTCCCTGAAGTCCAAAAAGCTGTGACCACAGCCACCAAAGACCAGTTACCTAACCCTTCTGAATTAAAGGAGCTTGTTGCCCCACATTGGGCGCTCAGCTCGCACAGCTTCAGCCGGGGGGGGGGGGGCGGTGTAGGCCCAAGCTGCAGCTTGTAATTAACAACAAAAAGACCCTCATGTGTTTTGCAACAGAGTCGATTCCTGTAGATCTTTTGGGGGCTTGTGAACTGGGTATAACAAGACCAAGACCAATGCAAACAAAGAAAGTGACAGAGACCTAGTGATAGAGAATCCATCCTCTCTAGTCATTTACATTGGCATATTGACCTCAAAGAACATCCTCCTATAATATAACTGCAATATGAATTATATTATCTAACAAGGCCATACATCCTAACCTTTTTCCAAACATTTCCTTACTAGAGACTCCACCTGTAAATAGAGGAGTTTCAAAGGTATATTTCAATTCAAATCACCAGGAAATGGAAGAAGATGAAGGGACTTCTAGGCTAAAATAACATTGTTATCCTGATAGTTTGTCATTCAATACAATGATTAAAATCCCAGCAACTTTCAAGGACTATGAACAAGACTGAATCTCCTTTGAGGAAAATGTGGAATATTTCCATAAAGGAGTATTATTCAGCTGAGAAAATGATATCATGCTTTCTTCAGGCAAATTGATGGAACCAGGAAAAATCATCCTGGCTGAAGTAACAAAGATGAAGAAAGGCACAAATAGTATGTATTCACTTATTAGGAGGTCTCCTAATGGCGGGGGGAGAGGTTAAAGTTCCAATAGACCCAGTTTTGACTTTAAACCCCAAGACTAGGAGGCTTGTTCACTGACCACTGAGTAGGATATAGCTGCCAATCCAGGCATGTCATCCAAGACAAACTTGCTCATATAGGATTGGCAACACTAGTGTGGAACATCTTCAGCTGTCAAAAAGTTTAATACCTCTCAGTTCTCCTTTTAAACTTACTGACTTTTGTCTGTTTCAGCCTAACCAGTCCCAGAAATTGTCTGCTTTCCTTCTCTTTTCCCTGCTCTTAAAGACTCAGTACCCCAGGGAACCCTAGACTATTATATCAATAAGAATGTGAAGGTACATTTAATGAGTACCTGAGTAACTGCTCATTTCAAAGTCACAACCTATGAAATTTCAAATTCAAGACCACAGTAGAAGAGCACCTTGTCATTCTATACATTCCACTTAATCACACACCACTTTGAAGCTATCCTACTTAGGAAGCTGTCCAATTAAATGAACATTAAAGTTAGTTGTTGTTTTTTTTTTTTTTTTCCTACCTGACACTATCACAGAGGGAAAAAAGGAATAAAGGGGTGGAGTCTGGATAAATGGATGAGATAAAGGTTTGTTGCATTTTACAAGAAAAAGTCACATGTGTACCAGATCAGAGATCTTGGACACTTAGGAAAGTTTGTTTCCTAATATTCTTGGTAACCTCAAGATTTTCACAGATGCTGATTGGCTAAGTTGGAGAAAGATGTCATGCAAGAAGTGAGAGCCAGTAATATTTTCAGGAGGCAGTTATTAAAAGGGCCAAGTGGACAGTGTGCTTGAGAGAAAGGGTGGAGAGTCCTACATGCCTCAGTCTGAGCAGCTGAAAGCACAAAACCCAGAGATGACAGTTCCTGGGTCCAAGAATCTTAGTTCAGAAAAAGGGTCACATCTTTCTTTCATGTGGTCTTGAATAAAGTCACTTGTCCTTGACATGTGAGTTTCACATTATCACAGATTCCATTATTATTTGTTAAATGCACAGATATGTCCACAGTCAATGAATTATTTAGTGGGAAAATGCTCCCTGACCAAGACAATTATTTGAACAAAAAAGTGTTTAATTGGGACATACCTTCTATTTTTACAGAGAATATACATGATATCAGGTCAGCAAGCATTCAGCTTGCTGTACTCCTTCAGCAGAAGTGAAAGCTTTTCATACTGAACAAAAAGAAGAAGGCAGAGAGCATATAGACAGAAACAGAAAGAGAAACCGCTAGAGAGACAGATTCAGAAATAGAGAGACCAAGGCCAAGAGAACAATGATTAAATGTGACATAGACTGAGAGACAATGACTCCATTCAGTCTGGTCACTTTTATTAGAATATCAACCTCACAGCCCACTCTCCTGTAATATAATTCCAACTATATTATCTAACAAGACCATACCTCCTAGGCCTTCCCTGACATTTCCTCGCTGAGGAATAAACACGTAAATGGATAAGGTTCAAGGGTACATTGAAATTCAAATCACCAGGAAGTGAAAGAAGATGGAGGAACTTCTAGGCTAAAAGAACACAGTTATGCTGATAGCCTGTCATTCATTACAATGATTAAAGTCCCACCAACTTCTAAGATCTAAAGAACAGGACTGATAATCTCCTTTGGGGAAAATATGGATTAATCCATAACGAAGTGTTATTCTGCTAAAATAAAAATGACATCATATTCTTTTCAGGCAAATGAATGGAACCAGAAAAAAAATCATACTGGGTGAAGTAACTGAAATTCACAAACACAAATATGGTGTGTACTCACTTATTAGGAGGTTTCCTGACAGAGGGGGATAAAGTTCCAATAGGACATCTATTGTAACAAAACCAGCCTTCAAACTAGTTGGATTGGCAGTTATTTGAGTTTGGGTCAGGACATCCTACAGAAATTTTAAAGCAACAAATGCTATTGTTATTAAAATGTTTCTCCCTGCCCTCAACTGATAGTACCATCTTCTTGGATCCACAGAGATGCTTCCTTCTACATCAAATGGTATAACAATTAGAGACCCACAGTCTGATATTACACAAAGAGAAAGGTTAAAACACCCAGCTCTAAATGGGATTTCCCAATGAAATTGTCTCTCACCTCAGTCCTCTGGGAAGTCTGCAGGAGAGGAGGCAGGAAGAGTGTCATTAGTAGAGGAAATTGAGGACACAAGGAAACATTGCTCTGAGAGTCAGGTCACTTAGGAAGATGATGCAGCCAGACTTGATGAAACCTGATGAGCTGGGGTCAGATAGAAAGGGAAGGAGGTCCTATTCTATGCAGAACATAGAGAAAGGGCATAGAGGTAGAAGGAGTGTGGGTGGGACTGGAAGGAGAAGAGGGAGGGAGCAGCAGTGGAGAAACACAGTGAACAAATCATAATAAATAAGAAAACCTGTGATCAAGGTGATGAAGTATACAGCTCTTCAGGACTGATGGCTTTTTCTTGTGATTGGTGACAGGTTGCTGCAAGGATGAAATCAGTTGCCTTTAAGTGACTTGGCACTGAGTTTCTGATCATATTTCAATAAGAATATGAACAACACATTCTTCAATTGATATATTTTAAAGATACAAAAAATTTAGTGTGTCATATGGGTGGGAATTTGAACGTGGGAGCTAAAGATAAGCAGTGTAAAGTATATTATATGAAATTACATAATCAACAAAAATACTATGTTGACAACTTTTACGATGAATTTAACAGGGAGAAGTGATTCTGCAAAAGGAGAACAGATTTCTGACATTGTAAGGCATGCTTTTCAGAAACTTATTATGGAACAGAGAATCCTGGCCATGAACAAGTGGTTTCCCAGCTACCTCAGACCCCATGAGTTTAGGTGACACCTCTAAACAAGGATTCCTGGAACTCATAATACTTTTACAGGGTTTGTCTGGAGGACAAATATGCTTTTCTGTCCTAGACATATAACAGGAAATAATTTCTCTGTCCTGAAGGCTAAGTTTTAACTGTAAACTTCAGGAACAGGAGGGTTCCTGAATGACTACTCAGAAGGACAAAACTGCTGATCCAGCCAGGTCAGCCAAGGCAAGCCAGTGTATATAGAGAACTCAAGAAGTTAAATAACAACAAAACAAGTTATCCAAATGAAAAATGGATCATAAAACTAAACAGAGAATTCTCAATAGAGGGATATCAAATGGCAGAGAAACACTTAAAGAAATGCCCAATGTCCTTAGTCACAAAGGAAATGCAAATCAAATCAATCCTATGATTTCACCTTACACCCATCAGAATGGCTAAGAACAAATACTCAAGTGAAAACACATGATGGAAAGTTGTGGAGAAACACTGCTGGTGGAAATGTAAACTTGTACAACCACTCTGGAAATCAATCTGGTGTTTTATCAGAAAACTAGGAATAGCACTTCCTCAAGATCTAGCTACACCACTCCTAGGCATATACCTAAAAAAGTCTCAAGTGCACAACAAGGACATTTGCTCAATCATGTTTCTAGAAGCCTTATTTGTAATAGCCAGAAGCTCATAATAGCCCAGATGCTACTCAGTGGATGAATGGAAAAAATTTGGTACATCTTCATAATGGAATATTACTCAGCAATAAAAACAAGGAAATCATGAAATTCCCAGGTAAATAGTGGGATGTGGAAAAGATCATCCTGAGTGAGCTATCCCAGAAGCAGAAAGACACACATGGTATATACTCACTCATATAGACATATAATATAGGATAAACCTACTAAAATCTGTACACCTAAAGAAACTAATCAAGAGGGAGAACTCTGGTAAAAATGGTCAATTACTATCCAGAAAGGCAAAGAAGATGGACAAGTCAGGAACAAGTCAGGAACCTGACACAGAGGACCTCTGAAAGGCTCTGCATTGCATACTAACAATGCAGATGCTGAGACTTATGGCCAACTTTGGGCAGAGTACAGAAATCATAGGAAAGAAGTGGGAAACAGTAAGATCTGGAGAGGACAGGAACTCCACAAGGAAAGCAACAAACTCAAAATATCTGAGCACATGGGTCTTTCCTGAGACTGATACCCCAAACAAGGAAGAAACATGCATGGCGATAAACTAAGACCCCTGCACAGAGGTAGCCCATGGTAGTTCAGTATCCAAGTGGGTTCCATTGTAATAGGAACAGGGACTGTCTGTGACATGAACTGATTGGCCTGCTCTTTAATTATCTCCCCCTGAGGGGGAAGCAGCATTACCAGGCCACAGAAGAAGAGAATTCAGCCATTCCTGATGTGACCTAATTGACTAGGATCAGAAGGAAGGAAAAGGAGACCTCCCTTATCAGTGGACATGGGGGCTGCATGCATGCAGAGGATGGAGGAATGAAGAGATTAGGAAGGGAGGTGGAATGGAACGACAGGGGGAAACAAATTGAATACAGTGTTATTGATAAAAAAATTAAAAAAAAAAAACAGAAAAAAGAATGTGAATGTTCATATAGTGAGTACACCAGGAAATGCTCAGTTCAAAGTCACAACCTAGGATATTTCAGATCCAAGACAACAGTAGGAGATCAACTTGTCATAGGGTATATTCCCCTTAATCTCACATCCTTTTGAAGCTTCCCTACTTAGGACGCTGTCCTAATAAATAAGCATTAAAGTTTCATTTTCTACCTCACTTTGTCACAGAGGTAAAAAGGAATAAAGATGTGAGGTCTGGATAAAGAGATGAGATAAAGGCTTGTTGGGTTTCTAAGAAAAAGTCCCAAGTGCACAGTATCAGAAGTACTGGACAGTGAGGAAAGTTTGTTTACTCATCTCCATGGAAACCTCAGGATTCTCTCAAGTGCTTATTGGCTGAGCTGGAGAATGAAGTCATGATACAGGTGGGAGCCAGTATGAGTTTTAGGAGCCAGCTACTAACTGGGCCAAGTGAACAACATGCTTGAGAGAATTGCTGAGCAATACATGCCTTAATCTGGGCACCTGAAAGCACACAACACAGACATGGCAGTTCCTGTGTACAAGAGTCTTATTTCAATAAAAGTATCACATATTTCTTTCAAGTGGTCATTAATAAATACACATGTCCTTAACATGTGAGTTTCACATTATCACAGATTCCATTATTATTTGTTAAATGAACAGATATGTGCACAGTCAGTGAAGTTTACTTACTGTGAAAATGCTATCTGACCAAGGCAACTCTTTGAACAAAAAGCATTTAATTTGGACCTTGTTCATCTTTTTACAGAAACCATCCAGGTTATCAAGTCAGCAAGTAATCCTCTTGTTGTAGTCCTTCAGCAGAACTGATGACTTTTCAAACTTAACCACAAGTGGCAGGAACAGAAAGGGAGACTGACAGATACAGATAGAGAAAGTGCTAGAGAGACAGATTCAAAAATATACAGACAGAGAGCAACAAAATCAAATATAAAAAGTGACAGATACTGAGAGACAGAGACTCCATTCTGTTTAGTCACTTTCATTGGCATATCAAATGAAAGCACACCCTCCTATGATAACTCCAAAAGGAATTATATTTTTTCAATAATTTCATTTTAATTTTTATTAATTACATTTTATTCACTTTGAATTCTCCCGTATATCCCTCCCGATCCCACTTTCCCTCCCCCTTCTTCACACATGTCCCTACCCAAATCCACTGATAGAGGAAATCTTCCTCTTCTTTGTGATCCTAGTCTATCATATCTCATCAGAAGCGGCTTCACTGTCTTCCTCTGTTGACTGGTGAGGCTACTCCCTCATCAGGGTGAGATGATCAAAGAGAAGGACAATCACTTCATGTCAGATGTTGTCCCTGTACCCATTTCTAAGGAACCCCTTGTACACTGAACTGCCATGGGCTATATCTGTGCAGGGGTTTAGGTTATCTCCGTGCATGGCACTTGCTTAGAGTATGAGTATCATGAAAGAGTCCTGTTCTCACATTTTTTGGATCTGTTGCTCTCCTTGTGGAGATCCTGTCCTTTCCAAATCTTACTATTTCCCACTTCTTTCATTAGATTCCTTGCACTCTGTCCAACAGTTGGTCAAATGTCTCAGCATGTGCTTTGAAAGTCTGCAGGCCACAGCCTTTCAGAGTCATTCTGTGGCAGGCTCCTAATTTGTTCCATTTTTTTCTCCTTCTTCTGATGTCCTTCTTTTTTGTCTTTCTGGATGGAGATTGAGCCTTTTACCCAAAGTCTTCCCTATTGATTAGTTTCTTTAGGTATACAGATTTTAGTAGTTTTTTTCCTATATTATATATAAGTGAGAGTATACAGTGTGTGTCTTTCTGCTTCTGGGATAACTCACTTACAGTTTCCACCATTTACCTGCAAATTTCATGATTTCCTTGTTTTTTTTTTTTTTTTAATTGCTGAGTAATACTCCATTGTGTAGATGTACCACAATTTCTGTATCTATTCTTCAGTTGGGGGTCATCTGGGTTATTTCCAGGCTGTGGCTATTACAAATAAAGCTGCTACAAATATGGTTGAGCAAATGTCTTTATTGTATACTTTAGCCTCTTTTGGATATATGATTAGGAGGGGTATAGCTGAATCTTGAAGAAGCACTATTCCTAGTTGTCTGAGAAAGCATCAGATTGATTTCCAGAGTGGTTGTATAAGTTTACATTCCCACCAGCACTGGTAAATGTTTACATTCCCACCAGCAATGCAAGAGGGTTCCCCTTTCTCCACAACCTTTCCAGCCTGTCACTTGAGATTTTAATCTTGGCCATTTTGATGGGTGTAAGGTGAAATCTCAGGGTCATTTTGATTTGCATTTCTCTGATGGTTAATGACATTGAGCATTTCTTTAAGTGTTTCTCTGCCATTCCTCTATCCAGAATTCTCTGTTTTATTCTGTTCCCCATTTTTTTAAATTTGATAACTTTAATGTTTTTTTTCACCTTCTTTAGTTCTTTATTTGTACTGGATATTAGTCCTCTGTCACATAGAGGCTTGGTGAAGATTTTTCAGAATCTAGGAAATTGTGTTGTTTTGTTCACAGTGTCCTTTGCTTTAGAGGAGCTTTTCAGTTTCATGGGGTATCATTTATCAAATTATTGCTCTTAAGCCTGTGCTGTTGGTGTTCTGTTCAGGAACTTGTGTCCTGTGCCACTAAGTTCAAGGCTCTTCCCCACTTTTTCTTCTAACTGATTTAATGTGTCTAGTTTTATGTTGACATCTTTGATCCACTTGGACTTTAGTTTTCTGCAGGGTGATAAGCATGCATCTATTTGCTTTTTTCTACATGTAGATATCCAGCTAGACCAGCACCATATTTTGAAGATACTTTTTCCATTGAATGGTTTTGGTATCTTTGTCAAAACTCAGGTGAACATAAGTATGTGGGTTTATTTCACTTTCTTCTATTCTGGTCCATTGATCCACCTTTCTGTTTCTTTGCTAGTACAATGCAGTTTTCATTACTGTTACTCTATAATACACCTTGAGTTCAGGGATGGAGATATCTCCATAAATTCTATATTGTAGAGGATTGTTTTAACTATTCTTAGTTTCTTGCTTTTCCATATGAAGTTGAGAATTTTTCTTTCAAGTTCATTAAAGAATTGGGTTGGTAATTTGATGGGAATTGCATTGAGTCTATAGATTACTTTTGGTAAGATAACCATTTTTCAATGATAACCCTGCAAAGCCATGAGCATGGGAGATCTTTCCATCTTCTGATATCTTCTTTCTTTCTTCAGAGACTTGATTTTTTTTCACACAAGTCTTTGACTTCCTTGTCTAGGGTGATCCCAAGATACTTCAGGTTTTTGACCGAATACAAGAACACATTAAAGTTATCATACAGTATGACTAAATAGGCTTCATCCCAGGTATGCAGGGGTATTACACTATATAGAAAAAACTTCAGTGTGATTTGCCATAATATGAAAAAAAGAAAGAAAAATAAAACCACATGAAAATCACCTTTGTTGCTGAAAAAGAATTTGATGAAATCCAATATCCAATCATGTTTAAAGTATTATAGAGATCAGGATACAATGCAAATAACTAAATATAATTAAGGCAATATAAAGCAAGCCTATAGCCAACATCAAACTAAACAGAGAGAAACGGAAAGCAATCCCACTGAAATCAGGGACAAGGCAAGGCTGCCCACTCTCTCCATATCTCTTCAGCATAGTTCTGGAAGTCCTTGCCAGAACAATAAGAAATTTGAAGGAGAGCAAGGGGATATGAATCAGATATAAACATGTCAAAGTATGACTATTTGCTGATGAAATGATACTATACCTGAGTGACCCCAAAAATTCTACCAGGAATTCCTCCAGCTGATAAACACCTTCGACAAATTAGCTAGATACAAAATTAAAAAAAAAGAAAAAAGAAATCAGGAGCCCTCCTGTATACAAAAGATAAAAGGACTAAAAAAGAAATTAGGGAAAGAAAAGGAATTATATTATCTAACAAGGCCATATGTCCTAACACTTTCCAGACATTTCCTCAACATGTAAACAGAAGAGCTTCACATGGACATTGCAATTCAAATTACCAGGAAGTGTAAGAAGATGGAGGGACTTATAGGCTAAAAGACACAGTTATCCCGATAGTTTGTAATTCAATACAGTGATTAAAGTCCCTGCAAATTCCATCGACTAAATAACAGGACTGACAGACTGTGGAGAAAGTATGGAACATTTCCATAGCAGAGTATTATTCAGCTAAGAAAATGACATCATGATATTTTCAGGCAAATGGATGGAACCAGGAAAAATCACCTAGATGAAATAACTAAAATGCAAAAAAACAAATATGGTATGTTTTCAATTATTATGAGATATCCAAACAGTGGCAGATAAAGTTCCAATAGTCCATATATTTTCACGAATCCTGTCTTCCACTAGGATACTTGGGTGGCAGTTAAATGAGTTGGTGCCAGGGCATCCTACCGACATTTTAAAGCAATGCATGCTGTTGTTATTAAAATATATTGCTCTCTGCCCTCAACTGATAAATCAGTGCCAAGTTCTTGCATCCACAGAGATGCTTCGTTCTGCATCAAATGGGAATGCATATAGAGATCCACAGTCGGATATTGTGCAGAGACATTAAAACACCCAGCACTAAATTCTTCATACCCTCAGACTCTGGAAAACCTGCAGAAGAGGAGGCATGAAGGCTGTCATAAGTAGAAAGAATTGAGGACACAAGAATTACAATACCCTGAGAATAAGGACACAGAAGATGATAATGCAGATGTCCTTGGTGAGACCTGGTAAGCTAGCATCAGATAGAAGATGTAATAGGCCCTCGCCTCTCAGGGAACTAGAGAAAGGCCATAGTGATAGAAGAAGGAGGATGGTTAGGATTGCAAGGAGAAAAGGCAGGGAACAGCAGAGGGGATTCAATGTAAAAAAATCCTAATAAATAAATAAATACATAAGAAAAAATGTGATCAAGGGTATGAAGTATAGACCCCTTTAGGACTGATAGCTTCTTCTTGGGGGTGGTGTCAAGGTGTGGTAATGATGAACTCAGTTTTCTTTAAGGGACTTGGCAATGAGTCTGTGATCATGTTCCCATGAATATAGGAACAACACATATTTGAACCAATGTATTTAAAAAAAAAGTTTAGTGTGACACATGGGTAGGAATTTGAACCTGGGAACAATGGAAAAGGAGTGTAAGGTAAATTATATGCAATTACCACATAATAAAAAAATAATATGTTGATAGCTTTTATAATGACTTTAACACGAAGAAAAGACTACATTAAAGTAGGTCAGAGTTTCACTGTGTAAGGCATGCTTTTGAGGAATTTCATTATGTATCAGAGAATGCTAGCCATGAACTAGTGGTTATCCCACCTACCTCGGACAGCAAGAGTTTATGTGGCACATCTGAACAAGCAGTCCTAGCACTAACACTACATTTAAGTGTTAGTATGGTGCACGACAGCTGCTTTTGTGTCCTAGGCATATAAAACAGATGCATTTCACTGTCCTGAAGACCCAGTTTTAAATGTAATCACCAGAACTAGGAAGATTCCTCACTGGTGTATAGATTTGGTTCAGTCAGAATAGTCTATTTTTGGTCAGGGCTACAGGTCAAGTTTAGTTCTCTGTTTAATGTTAAATATAACTTTTGTCCTTTAATTTTTTGCTATGAAGTTTTAGTACAATATGATAGGATTAATGATATTTGCTAGTCCTATTAAAAAATTAGGTTTAATTAAAAGTTTTTGCTTTGATTTCAGTTTCAAAAGAGCAGGTTTAAAGTTATGCTAATTAAATAGTTTAGTACAAGATTGAGTTTTACCTAGTTTCTTCGTTTAGATTGTTTTGTTTTAAGGTTAAATCTAAATTTGGTAACCATAACGTTTGCCTAAATAGATCTACCTAAAATTTTGTTGTAAAATATACATTTGAAACATATGCCAAAATTGAGATTATAACATAGTGTTTTATAGGATGAAGTTTAGAGCAGATGATAAAAGTTGACAAAGAATAACACAAATGCTGGACCACAGACTTGTCAGAGATCTGATAAATATGGCATTTTAACATATGTAGCCTTATTATGACTGAGTCCAACCTGTTGAGGCACAAAAAAAAAAATACAAATTAATTCAGTTTTTATAGATGCAACTTACAGTTTTTCCATTTAAAAGAGAAGGCAGCCCAATTGTTGATACTTTAATGGTATTGACTAAAGGTTCATTATCTGGTGTTGCTGCCTATGCTTATAAAAGAAAAACATTATCTTTTCAAGTGTCTAACTTATCTGCGCAAAGAGCAGAGTTATCTGCAGTATTGGCTGTGTTTCAAAGTTTTAATAAGCAGTCTTTGAACACTTTTACAGAGAGTGCATACAGATAGTGCTCAGTCTTTGCCTAGGTTAGAGACTACAGATCAAATTCAGACATCTCCTTCTGTTAGAATTTTATTTTTACAAATTCAAAATTTGATACAAAAAAAACTTTCCCTTTTTTTATAGGACATTTTAGGGCTCATTCTAATTTGCCAGGACTGCTGTCTAAAGGAAATAAATTGGCAGATAAAGTCCCTCAAGTTTATTGTTTACATTTAAAAAGATTCCAGGATGCCCATAAAATGCATCATTTTAATAGTCAAACCATGAGATTCAATATGGATTTACTAAGGAACAGACCTGTAGTCTAGTCAAGGCTTGTGGTAGTTGTCCTCAATTTCTGCCTGTTCCTCATTTGGGAGTCAATCCTGGAGAATTGGCTCAAATTCAAATTTGGCAAATGCATATTCCTCATATTCCTGAATTTAAACAATTAAAATATGAATATGTTTGCATAACTACATATTCTGGATTTATTTATGCTTTTTCTCAACTAGGAAATGATGCAAAGTATGCTATTGCTCCTTGTCTACAGGCTTTTAGTGTTCTAGGAGTTCCTAAGCAATTAAAAACTGACAATGGATATCCTAAGAAATCTTTTAAAAGATTTTGTCAACAGTTTCAAGTTTCACATATAAGTAAGGTACCTTACAATCCTCAAGGAAAAGGCAAGGTAGAGCATGCCCATTATACAATTAAGATAAGATTCATTAAAAAAAAAAAGTTGGGGGAGATACTTCCCTGGACACCTAAGAATCATCTTAATCATGTAACTTTTTTATTCAGATTTTTTTTTAATTTAGATGAGCATGGTAAATCTGCAACAGGTAGATTTTGGAATACAGAACCCAAGAAAACTTTTGCTAAAGTAAAAATAAGGGATCCTTTAACATGTCAATCACATGGACCCGACCCTGTATTCATATGCTAACGAGGATCTGTCTGTGTTTTTCTGCAGGAAAATGATGCAGCTTGATGGCTACTGGAATACCTGGTGTGACAAGTGAATGAGGAGTTTTCTCCTGACAATGATATGATGTCAATGAAGACCCCTTCAGTCAATATGACTGTTTATTGGGCATATGTTCCTAATTCACCTCTACTATATCCAGTTTCCTGGGATGATCCAGAAGTCCTTGTTTATGTCAACAACATTTGATTGGTGAGTTTTCCTGCTTTTGAATGAACACAAGTAAAACAGGCACTCAACACTTCAGGAATAGAAAGAGGTCATCCTCTTTGCTTTGACAGAGAGAGTATTCATCAGGACTGCTTACCAGTATGCCTTATCCATTTCATAAGTCAGAATGCCTATTGCTCTAAAGTTGGAGTAGCAGCTCAAGCCTCCCTTTGCAACCAGACAATGTAGAACATTAGAGGGATATTATTGTCCCTTCCTACAGGAGTTATTTATGACAGTCTTACATCTCCAATGAGTTAAGCACCCTGTGGGAAAGGGGATCAACACACTTTTCCTTAACTGATGGTTCCTTGGACAAGATGCTTTGGAGAAATGCCCACCATATACTCTTGAGAAAATGATGCTGCATTTATAGTCGTGGACTAGATTGGTCTATTGTTAAAGGTATTAAAAACTTGGCTTCTGTTATAGGCAGTCAAAATTCCTGTTTTAGAAAAAGCTGTTCATTGTGGACTTTGAAGGACTTCAAATAAAAACTGGTTAACCTATGTATGGAAATTGGTGGCTGCCTTGGGATATACATAGGCTTTCTCTCTGGGAAGCAAGAAGCTCTCCTACATTAATCAAGTATACCTCTGTTTTGGCATGTGTTAATCCTCTTTATTTACTGCTAATTGGAAACATTATAGTAAGACATTATAAGAACAAAGATATGTATTCAATTGAATGTGTGTATTACAATCTTACTAACTGTGTTAGTGCTGATAATAATGCTCCTTCAGTACTAGTTGTTAAGCAACCTGCTTTTGTTTTGATTTCTGTGAGGGTTTCTGACTCTTGGTATGATAAAACAGAATTTAATTGGACTCAGTTTCAGAATCACCTTGCTGGTTTTTGTCTAGCAAAAAATTCTCATTGGACATGTTAATGATGAGAAATAAGATCCATGATATAGTCCAAGGGGCAAGATGGCAGTGCCGGGAGGACTCTCATTATGAGCAGCAACAGCAGCAGGATCAGCACAGTGAGCAGTAATCAGAACTCTCGGCCATAAAACACAGTCATTGTGTTTCCCAGGTAAGAGGATACCCCACGGTTGGGGATTCAATCAGCTTTTAACTCACCCAGCTAAACTGCGGAAGAATCCCCGTTCTGCCAGATGCTTGGCTGCCGGCCACCAGCCCCAGCCCCAGCCCAGAGCCACAAGCCAGTGTCTCTGGTCACGGTCCCAGACTGAACCGTGGGCACCACACTATCAGAGACTGGAATTTTCAGTCGAGAGATAACCCCAGGGTACAAGAAAAGATTGGGACCGGCCTTAGGTCACCCAGACATCCCCTGGAAAAGACTCGGGCTCCACGGGCACCCCAGGAACCAGCCTGGAGCCAGAGCCGGGGACCCAGGTTCCAACACTGAGCCCTGCCTGCCTGCGCGCCTGATTCGCCACCTGAGATAGAACTGTGGGCACCAGGGCACCAGCGAATGAGTTTCACTGTCTGGTGCAAACACACAGGGAGGGAAACGACTGGTCTGATCTCAGAGCACTCAGCCGACACCCCCAACCTGAAAGGTCCCCGGAAAATTACCCAGCTTAGGGAGGCACCCAGGCTCCCAAAGGCTGCAAAGGCAGACACAGGCAGTTTCTGTGCACCAGAAAGCTGGCAGAGACTGAGCCGCCATCACACAGCTGTGCTCCAGGCATAGGCAGTTTCTGCAGCCAGCCAGCTGGCAGACACTGAGCAGTGTGCACCAGGGCAAAAAAAGACACTGGGAGTCCGTGTCTCCAGAGAATCCACAAGGAAGGAAGGAAACTGTACTGACATAAATCACCCAATCCTTCCCTAGAAAAAGTCTAGCAGACTAGTGGGGCCAAAGCTCCAGCACTCAGCTGTGCTCCAGACACAGGCACAAACAGTTGATGTGTGCCTGATGTCCAACTGGGTCAAAGCAGCTGATCATTAAATTTACAACAAGAAACCCAGAAACAGGGCAGCTGCCCTCAGGACTTCCCTGGGTGAGAGGAGAACCCTCTCGACTAACAAAGACCACACTTACCACTCAGGTCTATATCCCTGAGGTGAGCAACTCCTGAAAAAACACCAGCCATCCAGGGACTATACCCAAAAAGCTGAGAAGACATCCTTCAGGAAAAACCAGCTTTCTGCAAAGGGGATTCTCTCCACCACAGGATTCCCAGGAACCACCAGAAAATAACCCCAAACGCCTAAGATAGCACAATGGGTAGAGGCCAGCGTAAAAGCTCAAGCAACAAAAGACAGAGCAATATGGCATCTCCAGAACCCAGTTACCCAGGGGCAAGTAGCACTGGACACCCCAGCATAACTGAAATCCAAGAAGATGACCTAACAAGTATGCTCATGAAGATGATAACAGAGGAAACAAATAAGATTCATAAAAACAGGAAGATAAACTCAAACAGAATATTGCCATCCATAAAGAAATAGAGGAAGCTGCAGCCAAACAGCTTATGGCCATTAGAAAGGAAATGCTTAAAACACTGAATGAAATAAAAGAAACAGAGTTGAAGGAACTAAAAGAAAAACAGGAAAGTACAATCAGACAGGTGAAGGAAGTAAACAAAACAACTCAAGACCTGAACATAGAATTGGAAAAATTAAAGAAAACACAAATGGAAGAAATAATGGAAAGGAAGAATCTAGGGAAGAAAACAGGAACTACAGAGGTAAGCATAAGCAACAGACTACAAGAGATGGAAGAAAGAATCTCAGGTGTAGAAGATACAAAGGAAGAAATCAATGTATCTGTGAAAGAAAATGTTAAATCTGAAAAATTCCTGACACAGACCTTCCAAGAAATGCAAGACAATATGAAAAGACAAAACCTAAGAATAATAGGTATAGAGGAAAAAGAAGATTCCCTTCTCCAATCCCCAGAAAATATTTTCAACAAAATCATTGAAGAAAATTTCTCCAAGCTAAAGGAGAGGCCAAATAGAATACATGAGGCCTACAGAACACCCAACAAATTTGACCAGAAAAGAAAATCCTCCTGACACATAATAATCAAAACAGTAAAGTATACAGAACAAAGAAAAAAATACAAAAAGCTGCAAGGGAAAAAGGCCAAGTAACATATAATGGCAAACCCATTAGAATCACACCTGACTTTTCAACAGAGACTATGAAAGCCAGAAGGGCCTGGACAGATATCATGCAGACCCTAAGAGAACACAGATGTCAGCCCAGGCTACTATACCACGCAAAACTTTCAGACCTCATAGATGGAGAAAACAAGATATTCAATGACATAAACAAATTTCAACAATACCTACAAACAAATCCAGCATTACAGAAGACACTGAAAGGGAAAATACAACCCAAGAAAGCTAGCTATATTCAAGAAAACACAAAAAATAAATAACCTCACTTCAGTAAAACAAAAAGCAACCAACCACACAACCTGATGACCACAGCCAACATCAAAATCAAGAGATCTAACAGCCACTGGTCATTAATCTCTCTCAACATCAATGGACTCAAATCTCCAATAAAAAGACACAGATTAACAGAATGGATACATAAACAAAACCCAACAATCTGTTGCATACAAGAAACACACCTAAGACACAAAGATAGACATTACCTGAGGGTAAAGGGTTGGAAGACGACTTTCCAAGCAAAGGGACCCAAGAAGCAAGCAGGAGTAGCCATTCTGATAAAATAGACTTTCAACCAAAATTAATCAAAAGAGATGGGGAAGGACACTTCATACTCATGAGGGAAAATTCCACCAGGAAGACATCACAATCTTGAACATCTATGCCCCAAATACAAGGGCACCCACGTTTGTGAAAGAAACATTGATAAAATTTAAAGCACATATAGATCCCCACACATTAATAGTGGGAGACTTCAACACCCCACTCTCAACAAAGAACAGGTCAACAAAACAGAAATTAAACAAAGAAACAATGTCTCTGACAGAGGTCATGAATCAAATGGATGTAACAGACATTTAAAGAACTTTACATCCAAACACAAAAGAATTTACCTTCTTCTCAGCACCTCATGGAACCTTCTCCAAAATAGACCATATAGTGGGTCACCAAGCAAGCCTCAACAGATACAAGAAGATTGAAATAATACCATGTATCTTGTCTGATCACAATGGAATAAAGCTGGAGCTCAACAATAACAGAAATAACAAAAAGCCTACACACACATGGAAACTGAACAACTTGTTACTAAAGGACAGCTGGGTCAAGGAAGAAATAAAGAAATTAAAGTCTTTCTAGAAATCAATGAAAATGAAGACACAACATACTGGAACTTGTGGGACACAATGAAAGCAGTGCTAAGAGGAAAGTTCATAGCACTAAGTGCCTTCAAGAAGAAATTTGAGACAGCTCATTCAAGCACCCTAATGGCTCATTTAAAAACCCTAGAAAAAGAAGAAGCAGAAACACCAAGAAGGAGTAGACGGCTGGAAATAATCAAACTCAGGGCTGAAATCAATCAATTGGAAACAAATAAAACAATTCAAAGAATCAATGAAACCAAGAGCTGGTTCTTTGAGAAAATTAACAAGATCAACAAACCCTTAGCCAAGCTAACTAAAAGGCAGAGAGACACCACCCAAATCAACAAAATCAGAAATGAAAAGGGGGATATAACTACAGACACTGAGGAAATCCAAACAATCATTAGGACTTACTTCAAAAGTAAGTCCTATATGCCACAAAATTTGAAAATCTAAATGAAATGGACAATTTTCTTGATTGATTTGACTTACCAAAGCTGAATCAGGACCAGGTAAATCAACTAAATAGTCCTATATCCCCCAAAGAAATAGAAGCGGTCATCAAAAGTCTCCCATCAAAAAAAAGCCCAGGACCAGATGGCTTCAGCGCAGAATTCTACAAGACCTTCAAAGAAGAGCTAACACCAATTCTCTTCAACCTATTCCACAAAATAGAAACAGAAGGAATATTACCAAATTCATTCTATGAAGCCACAGTCACCTTGGTACCTAAACCTCACAAAGACTCAACAAAGAAAGAGAATTTCTGGCCAATCTCCCTTATGAACATTGATGCAAAAATACTTAATAAAATACTTGCAAACCGAATCCAAGAACACATCAAAGATATTATCCACTAAGAACAAGTAGGCTTCATCCCAAGTATGCAGGGGTGGTTCAATATATGGAAATCCATCAATGTGATCCACCATATTAACAAACTGAAAGAAAAAAAACCACATGATAATCTCCCTAGATGCTGAAAAAGCCTTTGACAAAATCCAACATCCATTCATGTTCAAAGTATTGAAGAGATCAGGGATACAAGGCACATATCTAAACATAGTAAAGGCAATATACAGCAAGCCTATAGCCAACATCAAACGGAACAGAGAGAAACTTAAAGCAATTCTACTAAAATCAGGGACAAAACAAGGCTGCCCACTCTCTCTATATCTCTTCAACATAGTGCTGGAAGTCCTTGCTAGAGCAATAAGACAGTTGAAGGAGATCAAGGGGATAAAAATTGGAAAGGAAAAAGTCAAATTATCACTATTTGCAGATGATATAGTATACATGAGTGACCCTAAAATCTCTACCAGAAAACTCCTACAGCTGATAAACACCTTCAGCAAAATGGCCGGATACAAAATTAACTCAAAAAAATCAGTAGCCCTCCTGTATATAAAAGACAAAAGGGCTGAGAAAGAAATTAGGGAAACAACACCCTTCACAATAGCCACAAATGACATAAGGTACCTCGGAGTAACCCTAACCAAGGAAGTCAAAGACTTGTATGAAAAAAATTTCAAATCTCTGAAGAAAGAAATAGAAAAAGAGAAGATGGAAAGATCTCCCATGCTCATGGCTTGGCAAGATTAACATAGTAAAAATGGCCATCTTATCAAAAGAAATCTACAGATTCAATGCAATGCCCATCAAATTACCAACACAATTCTTTACAGACCTGGAAAGAAAAATTTTCAACTTCATATGGAATAACAAGAAACCCAGAATTGCTAAAACAATCCTCTACAATAAAAGATCTTCCGGAGGTATCTCCATCCCTGATCTTAAGTTGTACTATAGAGCAACAGTTTTAAAAACTGCATGGTACTGGCATAGAAACAGAATGGTGGATCAATGGAACCGAACAGAGGACCCAGACATAAACCCACACACTTATGGACACCTGATCTTTGACAAAGACGCCAAAACCATACAATGGAAAAAAGATAGCATCTTCAACAAATGGTGCTGGTCTAACTGGATGTCTACATGTAGAAAAATGAAAATAGATCCATATTGTCACCCTGCAGAAAACTGAACTCCAAGTGGATCAAAGACCTCAACATAAAACAAGACACATTACATCGGCTTGAAAAAAAAAAAAAAAACTGGGGAAATACCCTAGAACTCATTGGTACAGGGGAAAACTTCCTTAACAGAACACCAACAGCACAAGCTCTAAGAGCAACAATCAATAAATGAGACCTCATGAAACTGAAAAGCTTCTGTAAAGCAAAGGACACCGTCATCAAAACAAAGTGACCGCCTACAGATTGGGAAAGAATCTTCACCAACCCTTTATCTGACAGAGGACTCATATCCAGTATATATAAAGAACTAAAGAAGCTGAAAAGCAGCAAACCAAGTCATCCACTTAAAAATGGGGAACAGAGCTAAACAGAATTCTCTATAGAGGAATACTGAATGGCAGAGAAGCACTTAAAGAAATGCTCAACCTCAGTAACCATTAGGGAAATGCAAATCAAAACAACCCTGAGATTTCACCTTACACCCATGAGAATGGCCAAGATCAAAACTCAAGTGACAACATATGCAGGAGAGGTTGTGGAGAAAGGGGAACCCTTCTCCACTGCTGGTGGGAATGTAAACTTGTACAACCACACTGGAAATCAATCTGGTGCTTTCTCAGATAACTAGGAATAGCGCTTCCTCAAGATCCAGCCATACCACTACTGGGCATATATCCAAAAGAGGCTCAAGTACACAAAAAGGACATTTGCTCAACCATGTTTGTAGCAGCTTTATTTGTAATAGCCAGAAGCTGGAAACAACCCAGATGCCCCTCAACTGAAGAATTGATGCAGAAACTGTGGTACATCTACACAATGGAATATTTCTCAGCAATGAAAAATAAGGAAATAATGAAACTTGCAGGTAAATGGTGGGATCTGGAAAGGATCATCCTGAGTGAGTTGTCCCAGAAGCAAAATACACACAGGGTATATACTCACTCATATATACATACAACATAGGACAAACCCACTAAAACCTGTGCATCTAAAGAAACTAAGCAAGAGAAAGGATCCTAACAAAAATGTACAATCTCCATCTGGAAAGACAAAGAGGATGGACATCAGAAGAAGAAGAAAACAGGAAACAACCTAGGAACCTACCACAGAGGGCCTTTGAAAGCCTCTGCCCTTCAGACTATCAAAGCAGATGCTGAGCCTGATGGGCAACTGTTGGGCAGAGTGAATGGAATTTTAGGTAAGAACTGGGAAATAGTAGGAGCTAGAGAGGACAGGGTCTCCACAAGGAGAGCAACAGAACAAGAAAATTTGAACACAGGGAACTTCCCAGCAACTCATACTCCAACCAAGGACTATTCATGGAGATAACCCAGAACCCCTGCACAGATGTAGCCCAGGGCAGTTCAGAGTCCAATTGGGTTACATAGTAATGGGAAGATGGACTGTCTCTGCCATAATCTGATTGGCCTGCTCTTTGATCACCTCCCCCTGTGGGGGAGCAGCGTTACCAGGCCATAGTAGAGGACAATGAAGCCACTTTTGATGTGAACTGATAGACTAAGATCAGAAAGGAGAGGAGAGCCTCCCCTATCAGTGGATTTGGGGAGTGGCATGCAAGCAAGAGGGAGGAGTGAGGGTTGGATTGGGAGGGGATAAGGGAGGGGCATATGGGGGGATGCAGAATGAATAAAGTTTAATTGATGAAAAATTTAAAAAAAAGAGAAAAAAATAATTTAAGAACCTTAAATGACTTTCAAAAGTGGAGGAAAACATGGAGTTAGTCAATTGGCATGGAGCATATCTGGCCCCTGGGGGCAATGGTCTCCTGAACCTACTCAGACCTCGGACACCACCACTGCTAGTTCTAGAACTGATGCAGGATTTTCCAACGAGGGGGTTAAGGCTTCTCATAATATTTCCTATAAGCCCACACCTGTTTGTTTATATCCCCCATTTTTATTCATTATTAGCCAGATAGAGCCAAGTAATTGTGGTAATGATACTTGCTTTTTTGCCCAATGCTGGAATGCTAGTAAATTTAGGTATGCCCTGGTTCCTCGCATGCCTCGCTGGGTGCCTGTGCCCATTGATGCCCCTCACGCTATGACTCTCTTCAGACAGAAAAGGGATCTTGGAACTACAGCCACCATTGTTACTGCCATCTTATTGGCGGCTGTTGGAGCTATCACCGGGGCATTAGCCATTAGTCATACTTGGCAGACTGCTCAGACCCTGAATAATTATTTAGCCAATGTAACTCATGCCTTAGTTGTACAAAAAGGAATTAATGCTCAACTAAAAGGAAGCTTGATGGTGTTCAATCAGAGGATTGACCTCATGCAGGAGCAAATTGATACCCTATGGCAAATCGCTCAACCTGGCTGTCAATGGAAGTATACTGGACTTTGTGTCCCTAGCATACAATATGAGAATTTTTCCTGTGCTGCAAATCTGTCTAAACAATTGTCGAGCTATATTTTAGGTAATTGGACTGGAGAATTCAATACTACGATGGAGCAGCTGAGAGTGGCCATTGTCACAGTAAATTCTACCAGAGTGGACGCAGGACTAGCCACAGGATTATCATCATGGATTGCTGCAGCCATGAATCATCTGAAGGAATGGGTGCGCATGGGAGCGTTAGCAGGCCTTCTGGTGTTGGTCTCCTTGGTTTGCCTGTGGTATATATGCAGGATTAGAGTCTCACAACAACGTAATTCAGCCATGACCATTCAGGCCTTACAGCCATTTAAGCAGGACAGTCTCCCCAAGCATGGTTGGCTACCATAAAAAGCTAAAATGTTACACTCAGGATGCAAGGCTAAGCACTGCACTCAGGGTCAGCTGCTTTTGACCCAGAGAACAGCATGTCTGATTGCATGCAGGTAGATGCCCCAGGTCCCGCCTCTGAGAAAAAGGTATCTGATGGGTCTGATGCACTTTGGGTGGATGACACCTAAATGAACATCGGTACAAAGTCCCAATTTATTTCTAATATCAGAGATCAGACCTCTACTCTTGCCTGATGCGTCTAAAACAAAAAGGGGGAACTGTAGAGAGCTGCGGATTGCTGTGCCTTAAAGATGGAGCTGGTTTCTGCCTTCCACCTTCCCAATGGTGAGTGCTCTCTGTCCTGAACAATTTCAAATTTGGCTAAGGCTGAGGATTTGTCTTGCTTCCATGTATGTGGACCTATCTGCATTGCCCACATGGCACGCTGGGGTTGGCTACCCAGAGGCTATTTAAGCTGTGGAATGGCTTTCCCCAGGGTCAGATGATTGTTCAAGGTTCCTGAATAAACAGCACTGAAAAAAAAAAAGAAAGAAATGACCATTTCAGTGAGGTATCCCAGAAGGAGAAAGACACACATGGTATATACTCACTTATATAGACCAATAAGATATGATAAACATAATGAAATCTATACATCTAAAGAAGAGAAACAAGAAAGAGGACATGGGGTAAGATGATCAATCCTCACTTAAAAAGACAAATGGGATGTGCATTAGATGTAGGAGAAAACAAGTAACAGGATAGAAGCCTACCACAGAGGGCCTCTGAAAGACTCTACCTAGCAGTGTTTCAAAGCCAATACTAAGACTCATAGCCAAACCTTCAGCAGAGTGCAGGTAATCATATGAAAAAAAAGGGAGTTAGTATGACATGGAAAGGATAGGAGCTCCACAGGGTCCAAATATATCTGGCCACAGGGGTCTTTTCTGAGACTGACAGTCCACCAAGGACCATGTATGGCTATAACCTAGAACCTCTGCTGGGATGTAGCCTGTGGTAGCTCAGTAACCAATTGGTTTTCCATAATAAGGGGAACAGGGACTATTTCTGACAGGAACTCAATGGCAGGCTCTTTGACCTCCACATCCCCCAAGGGAGGAGCAGGCCTGCTAGGCCACAGAGGAGGACTTTGCAGCCAGTCCTGAAGATACCTGACAAAATAGGGTCAGATGAAAGGGAAGAAGGTCCTCCCCAATCTGTGGAGTTGGAAAGGGGCAAGGAGGAAATGAGAAATGGAGGGTGGATTTGGGAGGGAATGAGGGAGCAGGATACAGGTGGGATACAGAGTTAATAAAATGTAACTTAAAAAAAATTAAATTCCAGTGTCCATTTTCTTTTCTACTGTTGTCTGTCTGTTCCAACACTTCCAACCACCAACAGTCTTGGCTGGAGCTTCCTCGGGTCACTCACCTTGCAATGCCTTGGTTATGAGATCCTTCACCTCTGTTCTCAAATAGGCGCTTTTCCCCCAACCAGCTATTCTACTTGTTTCTCAGAACCACTTGGTTCTTTGATTTGGCTTCAAGCCATGAGGTATAAAACTTAGACATCACGTCTTAAGGTACGTTTCTTTGTCTGTGAAGAAGAGTGTCTGAGAAAGCAAATTTTGCTCCAAGGACATTAGAAGCTTCAGTCTGACCATTTTTATTGCTTATTCTGAGACCTCAAGTGAATTTTTAAAACAGGCTCTCTGACCAATGTTATTTCCTTCTAACATGACTTACTGGATGGAAAAATAAACTAAATTAAAAAAAAATCCATGATATTGAATCTGCCAAGAAACCTACTTTAGAATTAGCCAGTACAGCCTGGGATATATTTATACCAGCCTTAGGAGGCAATTTCGATCCTTTGACTCTGAGCTTAATTGTGGACTGAAACTTGCAGGTCTGGCAGGTATGATTTTGTTGGCCTGAGCCTGCCTTTCTTGTGTGTTACATTTCCTTCTTTAACAACTTCAATGCATGCAAGTGCAGTTGTGTAAATTTAAAGATCTCTAACAACCCCATTTGATATGGAGGTAAGTAAATGATGCATAAGAGTAAAATTGTGTTTTTTTTTTCCAACCTAAGACAGAGTCTCGTTAAAATCACATTTGAGACCTAGATCACAAATAAGGAAAAGTGCACATTTAGCCAACCTAAGACAGGCTCTCCATAAAACAAAGAAAGGGGAACTGAAGGAGTCTGGTAATTGAAATTCTGTCTCATAGCCATTGCGAATTCAGGTCTTATTGAAGTTCCATGTCTCAGATACTGTCCTTGCCAGTCTCTGCAAGCAAGGTGTTCTGAGCCTGAGAAGTAGAAAGCAAGCTCCCTGCAATCTTTGGAACCAGACAGCAAACTTTTTGTAACCTTGAGTGAATTTCTGGATGCCTTGCTAGGTGGAACAGTTATGTCGCTTATTTGAAAAAAAAAAAATTACTTGTACCCTTTGCTTTATAAATGTTGTTTGCATGTTCAGTAAACTGAGACTTGAACAGGAAACTGTCTTATATCCATTCTTCACATGTCTCTCCCCGCATTTACACACCTTATTTTCAGTGCACCATGTTAGACTAGACTGTAGGACTGTCAGGTTACCTTTCCTTTTACCTACTCTTAAAGATTCAACACCCCAGAGAAACCTAGACCATGCCATCCTACTATATTGATAAGAATGTGAAGGTACATTTATTCAGTATGCCAGTAACTGCTCAAAGTCACAACCTAGGAAAATTGAGATTGAAGACCACAATAGGAGATCACCTTTTAATTCAGTGCATTACCCTAAATCTCATACCACTTTTAAGCTTTCCTACCTAGGAAACTGTCCAATTAAATAAACATTAAAGTTTCATTTCCTGCCTAATATTGTCACAGAGGTAAACAGGATTAAAGGTGTGAGATCTGGATAAGGGGATGAGAGAAAGGCTTGTTGAGTTTCAAAAAAAAAAAAAGTCACATGCACAGGATCAGAGATCTTGGACACTGAGGAAAATTTGTTTACTCATCACAATGGAAACCTCAAGATTCTCTCAGGTGATTATTGGCTGTGAAGAAGAATGATGTCATGAAACAGATAAAAGCCAGTAAGAGTGTCAGGATCCAGTAACTAAAAGGGCCAAGTAGACATCCTACTTGAGAGAAATGCTGAGCAGCCCTATAAGCCTCAATCTGGGCAACTGAAAGCACACAACCCAGAGATGACAGTTCCTGTTTCCAAGACTCTTACTTCAGAAAAAGTGTCACATATATCTTTAAGTGGTCTTTAAGAAAGTCAGTAGTCTTTGACATGTGAGTTTCACATTATCACAGTTCCATTATTATTTGTTAAATACAAAGATATGTCCTCAGTCAGTAAATAACTTACTGGGAAAATGCTCCCTGACAAAGGCAACTCTTTGAACAAAAAACGTTTAATTGGTACCCTGTTTTATTATTACAGAGACCATCCACGATGTCATGTCAGCAAGCAGTCACCTTGTTGTAGTCTCCCAGCAGAACTGAGAGCTTTTCATACCAAACCACAAATGGCAGGCCAAAAGAGGGAGATTGAGAGAGACAGAGAGAGATAATGGCTAGAGACAGATTCACAAATAAAGAGATGGAGATTGACAGAAAAAATATATAAAGTGACATACACAAAGAGACAGACACTCAATTGTGTCTGGTCACTTTCATTGCCATTTCAAGTTCAATGCACACCCTCCTATACTATAACTCCAATAGTAAATATATTATCTAAGAAGGCCATATCTCCTAACCATAACCAGACATTTCATCACTGGGTACTTCACATGTAAATAGATGGGCTTTGAGGGGACATTGCAATTCAAATCACCAGGAAGTAGAAGAAGATGAAGGGACTTCTAGGCTAAAATAAAATATTTACCTGATATTTTGTTATTCAATACAATGATTAAAATCCCAGCAACATCCACGGAAAAGAAGACAACTGACAATTTTCTTTGGGGAAAGTATGGAATATTTCCATTACAGAGGGTTCTTCACCCAAGAAAATAACATCATGATATTTTTAGGCAGGTGTATGGAATTAGGAAAAATAATCCTGGTGAAGCAACTAAAATGCAGAAAGAAAACATCAGTATGTATTTACTTACAAGGAGGTCTATTTTTACTTGGGGATAAAGTTTCAATTGGCCATGCACTGTGTCCAAACCAGTCTTCCATATGGGGTATTGGCTGGCAGTTAATTGAGTTGTCTGGCCATGCATCCTGTGGAAATTTTAAAGCAACCCAGGCTGTTGATCATTGCCATATTCTTGGATCCACAGAGATGCTTCTTTATGAATCAAATGGAATTGCATACAGAAACCCACAGTCTGATATTATTCACAGAGAGACCTTAAAACACACAGTTATAAATGGGATTTCCCTATGAAATTCTCCCTCCCATCAGAGCTGTGGAAAGCCTGCAGGAAAAGTGGAAGTGAAACTGTCATAAGTACAAGCAATTGATTACACAAGGAAAAAAATGTCTTGAGAATAATGCCACAAAGGTAGATGATGCAGCCAGTTTTGTTGAGACATGATTACCTAGGTTCAGATTGAAAGACAAGGAGAGCCTTCCCTATCAGAGTACTAGAGAAAGGGCATAGGGGTAGAAAAAGGAGGGTAGGTTGGACTGAAGGGAGAAGAGGGAGTGGACAGCAGAGTGGATACAGAGTGAACAAATTGTAATAAATAAATACATAAGAAAAACTGTGATCAAGGTGATGTATTACAGAGCTCCTCAGGACTAGTGGCTTCTTCTTCTGAGTGATACCAACATGCAGCAATAAAGAACTGAATTTTCTTTAATGGACTTGGCACTGAGTTTCTGACCATGTTTTAATGAGTATATTAACAACACATACTTCAATTGATGTATTTTAAAGACAAAAAAATTTAGTGTGGCACGTGGGTAGAAATTTGAACCTGGGAGCAATGGAAAAGGAGTACAATGTATATTATATAATATTCCCACATAATCAATAAAAATAATATGTTCACAACTTTTACAAAGACTTAAAATGGAGAAAAGATTTCACTGAAGGAGGGTAGAGTTTGACTTTGTAAGGCATGCTTTCCAGTAACTCAATATGTAGCAGAGATTCCTAGCCATGAACTAGTGGTTACCTCAGACTCATGAGCAAAGGTGGCACCATTGAACCAGCAGTCATGGTCCTAAGACTATCTTTTGAGTGTTTGTCTGGAGGACAACTGCAAGAAACCAGCTGCTCTTTTATTCTATGCATATAACTCAGACCCATTTCTCTGTCCTGAAGGCCCAGTTTTAACTGTAAACCCCAGGACCAGTAGAGTTCCACAATGACCATGGAGTAGTACATATCTGCCAATCAGGCCAGGTTAGCAAAGGCAACCCTGTGCATATAGATTTGGCAACACTAGTGTGGATCACCAGAAGCTGTCAAAGAGTTTATTGCATCTCAGTTCTTTTTTACATACACTGATATTTCTCTCTTTCTGGCAAACCATTCCCAGGATCTGTCAGGTTTCCTTCTCTCTTCCCTGCTCTTAAAATCTCAATACCCCAGGTAACCCTAGACCCTGCCAGCCTATTATATCAATAAGAATGTGAAGGTAAAATTAGTGAGTACATGAGTAACTGCTCAGTTCAAAGTCACAACCTAGGAAAATTCAGATCCAACAACACAGTAGGAGACCAACTTTTCATTTGGTACATTCCTCTTAATCCCACATCATTTTGAAGCTTGCCTACTTAGGACACTGTCCAGTGAAATAAACATTAAAGTTTCATTTCCTAGCTGACATTGTCACACATGTAAATGGGAGTAAAGGTGTGGAGTCGGTATAAAGGGATGAGATAATTTTGTTGGGATTCACAAGGAAATGTCACAGGATCAGAGATACTGGACACTGAGGAAGGTTTGTTTACTCATCTCCATGGAAACTTCAAGATTTCTTCAGGTGCTAATTGGCTAAGAGTGAGGATGATGTCATGAAACAGGTGAAAGAGACTGTTTCAGGAGCCAGTTATTAAAATGGCCAAGTGAAGAGCGTGCTTGAGAGAAAGTCTGAGCCAAACTTCATGCTTCAATTTGGCATCCTGAAAGCACACAACCCAGAGATGACAGTTCCTGTATCCAAGACTACCAGTTCAGGAAATGTGTCACATATTTCTTCATGTAGTCTTTAAGAAAGTCAACAGTCCTTGACATGTGAGTTTCACATTATGACAAATATCATTATTATTTTTTTAAATGCATAGTTATGTCCTCAGTCAGTGAATTACTTACTGGTAAAATGCTCCCTTACCAAGGCAAATCTTTGAAAAAAAAAGTGTTTAATTGGGATCTTGCTTATAGTTTTACAGATACCATCTAGGATATCATATTGGCAAGCAGTTGTAGTCGTTCAGCAGAAGTGAGAGCCTTTCGAACTTAACCTCAAGCATCAGGAAGACAGAGGGTGACAGAGAGCAAGAGAGAGAAAGAGCCAGAAAAACAGATTCAGGAATATTAATACAGAGACTGACAGAACAAAGATATAAAATGACAGAGATGGAGAGACAGCGACTCCATTTTCTTTAGTCACTTTTATTGGAATATCAAACTCCAAGCACACCCTCCTATAATATAGCACCAAAAGGAATTGTATTTTTTAATATTTTTCATGTTAATTTTTATTAATTACACTTCATTCACTTTGTATACCCCATAACCTCCTCCCCTCCCAATCCCAAGGTCTCTTCCACTTGTCCATTCTTGCCCCTACCTAATTCCACTGATAGGGTAGGTCTTCTTCTTCTTCCTACAACTCTATCAGATCTCATCAGGAGCGGATGCACTTTCGTCCTCTGTGGCCTGGTAAGGCTGTTCCATGCATGGTACTTGGTTGGAGTATGAGTTCCAAGAAAGACCCCTGTGCTCTGTTTTTTTGTTTCTGCTGCTTACCTTGTGGAGCTCCTGTCCTCTTCGTATCTTACTATTTTCCGCATCATTCATTAGATTCCATGCACTCTGCCCAACAGTTGGCCATAAGTCTCAGCATCTGCTTTGATAGTGTGCAGGGCAGAGCCTTTCAGAGGCACTCTGTGGCAGTCTCCAAATTTGTACCATAGTTTCTCTTATTTCTCAAAGAGGATATCATCCTCTTTGCCTTTAGGGATGCGGATTGAGCATTTTATCCAGAGTCCTCCCTGTTGATTATTTTATTTACATGTATAGATTTTAGTAGTTGTATTCTATATTATATGTCACTATGAGTGAGTATATATTGTGTCTGTCTTTCTGCTTCTGGGATAGCTCACTTCCCATTCCAACCATTTACCTGCAAATTTTATGATTTTCTGGTTTTTATTGCTGAGTAATATTCTATTGTAATATACCAGAAGCAGCAGGCTGAGAGAGAGTGAGACAGAGAGAGTAAGTGCTAGAGTGACTGATTCAGAAATACAGATATTGAGACTGAAAAAAACAAGTTAGAAAATAAGAGAATGAGAGACACAGACTCCATTGTGTCTGGTCCCTTTCATTGGCATATCAACCTCAAAGCATACCCCCCTATATTATCACTCCAATATGAATTATATTATCTAACAAGGCCATACCTCCTCACCCTTCTCAGGCATTTCCTCACTGGCAACTAAACATGTAAACAGATGGGCTTCTAGGGGACATTGCAATTCAAATCACCAGGAAGTGGAAGAAGATGGAGGGAGTTCTAGACCAAAAGAACATAGTTATCTTGATAGTTTCTCATTCAATAAAACGATCAAAGTTCCAGCAACTTCCAAGGACTAAAGAACAGGACTGCAAATCTCTTTTGGGGGAAATGTGTAATATTTCCATAAGGGAGTATTATTCAACTTAGAAAATTACATCATGATATTTTCAGGTGACTAGTTGAAACCAGAAAAATCATCCAGGGTGAAGTAAGTAAAATGCAGAAAGACAAATATGGTATGTGTTCACTTATCAAGATGTCTTCTAATAGTAGGAAATTAAGTTCCAATAGGCAATCTAATTGTGACCGTACAAGTATTCTACTAAAAGGACTGGGTGGTAGTGAATTAAGCAAGGGCATCCCACAGAAATTTTCAAGCAACCCAGGCTGTTGTTATTAATATATGTTGTTCTCTGCCTTCAACTGAGACAACAGTGCCATATTTTTGAATGCATAGAGATGCTTCTTAAAGTATTAAAAGTTATTGCTTATAGAGACCTGGAATCCGATATTATACACAGAGAGACCTTAAAACACTCAGTTATACATGGTATTTTCTTATGAAACTCTCCCTCGCCTCAGAACCTGGGAAACATGCAGGAGTGGAGGCAGGAAGAGTGTCATAAGTAGAGGAAATTGAGGACACAAGGAGAACAATGCCCTAAGAATCATGCCACAGAAAAAGATGATAAAGCCAGCCTTGATGAGAGCTGATAAGTTAGGGTCACATAGACCTGGAAATAGTACCTCCACTGTCAGGGAAGTTTTAGAAATTATAAAGGTGGAAGGGACAAGATGTCGGATCCAGGAGAACACTGCATCTGAGGAGTAGGACATTTTCAGTACAGTGACCAAGAGACTGAACTCTGGGCCCTAAAACAACAGCTATCATGTTTCCCTGGTGAGAGGAAACACAGCATGGGAATCAGTCGGGTCCACTCTCAGGTCACCCAGCCAAAACCGGGAAGAGATCCTGGGTCACCCAAGCACTAGATCACCAGACCAGAACCACCTGCCTGTGTGTCCTTCTCACCTTCCTGGGCTGAACAGTGGGTACAAAGACACCAGAGACTGGGAGTCTCAGTTGTTATAAAAACCCACAGGGAAGGAAGGCAGCAGGACTGGCCAATAGTCACCCAGTCTTTACCTGGAAAAGGTCTCACAAATTGGCTGCGATGAGCCGCCATCACTGAACTGGACTCAATCCACAAGCACAGAGAGTTGTTGCGCACCCAGCTCTCAGGCACAAACAGAGGTGTGTGCCCCAGTGCAACAGATACTGGAAGTCCCTGTCGGGAATAAACCCCACAGGAAAAAAAAAAGGAAACAGGGACCCGAATTAGGTCATTCATTATATCCCTGGAAAAAACCCCTCAGACCAGAGGGCAGGCAAGAGACTTGCTCTGTACCAACTATTCCTCACAAACATAACTTTGTGCCCCAGGACACCAGAGACTTGGAGTCACTGTTGGGAGAAATCCTCACAGGGAATGAAGTAAAGGGGATGGATTTGTCCATGCTGTATATCCCTGGAAAAAGTCCCACAAACTGGCCCAACTCAGGGACCTGCTGTGCACCAGATAGCCTGATGTTACCTAGAGGGTGTTACTGACCCACCACAGATTACTGCCTGGGTACTGGGGCACAGAGCCCCAAACTCAGACCTACAAAAGCCTAGGATCCCTGAGATCAACCCCCACATACTGCTCCAAGGGGTAACCATTTATCCCTAACCAAACTGACCAAACCACAGGATACACAAGTTTCAGCAGCAGCTTACTAAATTTACAGCAAAAAACTCAGAAGCAGGGCAGCTGTGTCCAAAACTTCTCTGGGTGAGAGGAGAGCACTCTTGACTAACAAGAACCAGAGTTACCACTCAGGTCTCTATGACTGAAGTGAGCTGTGGCAACTCCTGAAAAACACCGGACATACAGTGACTATACCCAAAAAGCTAAGGAGGCTTCTTTCAAGAAAAAACATATTCCCGCCAAGGGGATTCTCTCCAACACAGGATTGGAGGAACCACCAGAAACTAACTCAAAACACCTAAGATATTCCAATGGGTAGAGGCCAGGGTAAAAGCTCAACCAACAAAAGACAAAGCAAGATGGCATCTCTAGAACCCAGTTATCCAGGGGCAAGTAGCCCTCCACAACCCAGAATAATTGAAATTCAAGAAGATGAACTAATATCTATGCTCGTGAAGAGATAACAGAGGAAACAAATAAAATGTTTAAAGACCTGGAGGAAGATAAACTCAAACAGATTATGGTTATTTGTAAAGAAACAGAAAAAAAAAGAAAAGAAAAGAAAAACAAACAGATTATGGCCATCTATGAAGAAATACAGGAAGTTGCAGCCAAACAGTTTGTGGCCTTTAGAGAGGAAATATTTAAATCACTAAAAGAAATAAAAGAAACAGAGGATTGTTCAAACAAACAACTGAAGGAATAGAAGGAAAAACAAGTAAATACAGTCAGACAAGTAAAGGAAATCAACAAAATGGCACAAGACTTGAAAATAGAATTGGAAAAATTAAAGAAAACACAAATGGGGATATTGTGGAGAGAAAAACTTAGGGAAGAAAACAGGAAATACAGAGGAAAGCATAACCAATAGATTACAAGAAATGTAAGAAAGAAGCTGAGGTGTGGAAGATACAATGGAAAAAATCAATGTATCTGTCAAAGTAATTGTTACATCTAAAAAAAATCCTGACACATACAAGAAATTAAAGACAATATAAAAAGACAAAACCTAAGAATAATACATGTAGAGGAAAAAGAAGATTCCCTGCTCCAAGGACCAGAAAATATTTTCAACAAAATCATTGAAGAAAATTTCCCCAACTTAAAGGAGAGGCCAATAAGAATACAAGAGGCCTACAGAACACCCAATAAATTAGACCAGAAAAGAAAACCTCCTACAACATAAAATCAAAACAGTAAGTAACCAGAACAAAGAAAAAATACAAAAAGCTGCAAGGAAAAAAAGGACAAGTAACTATAATGGCAAACCCATTAGAATCACACCTGACTTTTCAACAGAGACTATGAAAGTAAGAAGGGTCTGGATGGATATCATGCAGATCCTAAGAGAACTCAGATATCAGCCTAGGATACTATACCAAGCAAAACTCTCAGTCCTCATAGATGGAGAAAACAAGATATTCAATGACAAAAACAAATTTCAACAATACCGATACACAAGTAAAGTGTTACAGAAGACACTAGAAGGGAAACTACAACCCAAGAAAACTAGCTACTTTCAAGAAAATACATGAAATAAGTAACATCACTACAGTAAAACAAAAAGCAACCAAGCACACAAACTTACTGCCACAGCCAACAACAAACACAAAGGATCTAATGGCCACTGCTCATTTAATCTCTCTCAACATCAATGGATTCAATTTTCAAATAAAAATACAAAGACTAACTGCAATTTCTTGCATACAAGAAGCACACCTAAGTCACAGAGATAGACATTACCTGAGGATAAAGAGTTGGAAGACGGCTTTCCTAGCAAATGGACCCAAGAAGAAAGCAGGAGTAGGCATTCTAATGTCTAATAGAATAGACTTTCAACCAAAATTAATCAAAAGAAATGGGGAAGGACACTCATACTCATCAAGGGAACATTCCACCAGGAAGACATCACAATCCTTAACATCTATGCACCAAATACAAGGACACCCACATTTGTAAAAGAAACATGGATAAAACTTAAATCACACATAGATCTCCACACATTAATAGTGGGAGACTTCAACACCCCACTCTCAGCAAAGGACAGGTCAACAAAACAGAAATTAAACAAAGAAACAATGTCTCTGACAGAGGTCATGAATCAAATGGATCTGACAGACATTTATAGAACCTTACACCCAAACACAAAAGAATTTACCTTCTTCTCTGCAACTCAAGGAACCTTCTCCAAAATAGACCATATAATTGTTCACGATGTGATCCTCAACAGGTATAAGAAGTTTGAAATATTCCTTGTATCCTAACTGATCAAATGGAATAAAGCTGGACTTCAACCACAACAGAAAAAGCAAAAAGCCTACACACATGGAAACTGAACAACTTACTATAAAATAACAGCTGGGTCAGGAAAGAAATAAAAAAAAAGAATTTAAACTCTTCCTAGATTTCAATGAAAATGAAGGCACAACATACCCAAACTTGTGGGACAAAATGAAAGCAGTGTTAAGAGGAAAGTACATAGAACTAAGTACTTTGAAGAAGAAATTTGAGACAGCTCATTCAAGCAACTTAATGGCTCACCTAAAAATACTAGAAAAAGTAGAAGCAGACATACAAAAACAGGAGTAGATGGCTTGAAATAATCAAACTCATGGCTGAAATCAACCAAATAGAAACAAATACAAAATTCAAAGAATCAATGAGACTAAGAGCTGTTTCTTTGAGAAAATCAACAAGATAGACAAACTGTTAGCCAATCTAACTAAAAGGCAGAGAAACACCATTCAAATCAACAAACTCAGAAATGAAAAGGGGGACATAACTACAGACACTGAAGAAATCCAAACAATCATTAGGACTTACGTCAAAAGTCTATAGGTCACAAAATTTGAAAATCTAAATGAAATGGACAATTTTCTTGATCGATTCGAAATAACAAAGCTGAATCAAGACCAGATAAATTAATGAAATTGTACTATATCCCCAGAGGAAATAGAAGTAGTCATCAAAAGTCTCCCATAAAAAAAAAGAACAAAAAAATAGGACCAGATGGTTTCAGCGCAGAATCTACCACACCTTTAAAGAAGAACTGACTCCAATTCTCTTCAAACTATTCCACAAAATAGGAACAGAAGGAACACTAGCAAACTCATTCTATGAAGCCGCATTCACCTTGGTACCTAAACCACACAAAGATGCAACAAAAAAAGATAATTTCAGGCCAATCTCCATAATGAACATTGATGCAAAAATACTCAACAAAATACTTGCAAACCAAATACAGGAACACATCAAAGATATCATCCTCTATGACCAAGTAGGCTTCATCCAAGGTATGCAAGGGTAGCTCAATATATGGAAATCCATCAATGTGATCCACTATATAAGCAAACTGAAAGAAAAAAAATCACATGATAATCTCCTTAGATGCCAAAAAAGCATTTGACAAAATCAAACATCCATTTGTGTTTAAAGTTGTGGAGAGATCAGGGATAAAAAGCACATATCTAACTATAGTAAAGGCAATATACAGTGAGCCTATAGCCAACATCAAACTAAACAGAGAGAAACTTAAAAAAATCCCATTGAAACCAAACAGAAGGCACAGATAACCACTCTCTCCATATCTCTTCAACATAGTTCTGGGAGTCCTTTCTATAGCAATAAGACAGTTGAAGGAGATCAGGGGGATATAAATTGAAAAGAATTAAGTCAAATTTTCACTATTTGCAGATGATATGATAGGATATACTATGAGTGACCCCAAAAATTCTACCAAGGAACTCCTACAGGTGATAAACACCTTCCACAAAGTGGCCATGTACAAAATTAATGCAAAAAATTCAGTAGCCCTTCTGTATACAAAAGAAAAAAGGGCTGAGAAAAAAAAATTAGGGAAACAACACCCTTCAAAATAGCCAAAAATGACATAAAGTAACATGGTGTAACCCTAACTAAGCAAGTCAAAGACTTGTACATAAAAAAAATTCAAGTGTCTGAAGAAAAATTAGAAGATACCAGAAGATGGAAAGATCTTCCATGCTCATGGCTTGACAGGCTTAGCAGTGTAAAAATGGCCATCTAACCAAAAGCAATCTACAAATTCAATTCAATTCCCATCTAAATACCAACACAATTCTTTACAGACCTGGAAAGAAAAATTCTCAATTTCATATGGAATAACAAAAAAACTCAGAATAGTTAAAGCAATCCTCTATAATAAAAGATCTTCTGGAGGTATCTCCATCACTGATCTTAAGCTGTAATATAGAGCAACAATCATAAAATTGCATGGTACTGGCATAGAAACAGAATGGTATATCAATGTGACCAAATAGAAGACCCAGAAATAAACCCACAAACTTATGGACACCTGATCTTTGACAAAGATGCCAAAACCAAACAATAGAAAAAAAGACAGTATCTTCAACAAATGGAGCTGGTCTACCGGGATGTCTACATGTATAGAAATGAACATAGATCCATGATTGTCACTGTGCAAAAAACTAAGGTCCAAATGGATAAAGACCTCAATAATAACCACAACATATTAAGTCCCTTAGAAGAAAAATTGAGTAAGTCCATAAAACTCATTGGTAGAAGAGACAACTTCCTGAACAGAACACCAAGAGCACAGGCTCAAAGAGCAACACTCAATAAATGGGGCCTCATGAAACTGAAAAGATTCTGTAAAGCAAAGGACACCGTCATCAATACAAAATGAGTGCCTAAGATTGTGAAAGAATCTTCACCAACCCTTTATCTAACAGAGGGCTAATAACCAGTATATATATAGAATTAAAGAAGGTGAAAAGCAACAAAACATGTAATCCAATTAAAAAATAGGGAACAGAGCTAAACAGAGAATTCTCAATAAAGGAATATTGAATGGCAGAGAAACACTTAAAGAAATGCTCAACATCATTAGCCATTAGGGAAATGCAAATGAAAACAACCCTGAGATTTCACCTTACATCCATCAGAATGGCTTAGATGAAAAACTCAAGTGACAACACATGCTGAAGAAGATGGGGAGAAAGGGGAACCCTTCTCCACTGCTGGTAGGAATTTACGCTTGTACAACCACTCTGGTAATCAATCTGGTGCTTTCTCAGACAACCAGGAATAATGCTTCCTCAAGATCCAAACATACCACTCCTAGGCATATGTCTAAAAGAGGCTCAAGTACACAATAAGGACTTTTGCTCAACCATGTTTGTAGCGGGTTTATTTGTAATAGCCAGAAGCTGGAAACAACCCAGATGCCCCTCAACTGAAGAATGGATGCACAAATTGTGGTACATCTATGCAATTGAATATTACTTAGCAATGAAAAATAAGAAAATCATAAAATTTGCAGGTAAATGGTGGAATCTGGAAAGGATCATCCTCAGTGAGCTGTCCCAGAAGCAAAAAGACACAAACGGTATGTACTCACTTATATAGACATGTCATATAGGATACATCTACTAAAATCTGTACATCTAAAGAAACATTTCTAGACAGAGGATGCTGAATAAAATGCTCAATCCTCATCTCTATAGGCAAAGAAGAGGGGCATCAGAAAGAGGAGAAAACAGGGATTATGTTAGGTGTCTGCCACAAAGGGCCTATGAAAGGCTTTGCCCTGCAGACTATCAAAGCAGATGATGTGGCTTTTGGCCAACTGTTGGGCAGTGTGCATGGAATCTTTTGTAAGAAATGGGAATTAAGATCTGTAAAGGACAGAAACTCTACAAGGAGAGTAACAGAAGCAGAAAATTTGAACACAGGGAACTTCCCAGAGACTCATACTCCAACCTAGAACTATTCATGGAGATAACCTATAACCCCTGCACAGATGAAGCCCATGGCAATACAGTGTCCAAGGGGATTCCACAGTAATGGGAAGAGGGACTGCCTCTGACATAATCTGTTTATTCTAATCTTTGATTACCTCACCCTGTGGGGGGAGCAGCCTTACCAGACCACAGAAGATGGAAATGCAGCCACTCCTGCTGAGATCTGATAGACTAAGATAGGAAGGAAGGTAAGAAGGACCTCCCCTATCAGTGGACTCTGGGAGGGGTATGCATAAAGAAGGGGGAGAAATGGTGGAATCCTGAGGGAAGGAGGCAAGGGCTTATGGGTGCATACAACGTGAATAAAGTGTAATTAATAATTTTTTAAATGAATAAATTAAAAAAAGAAATTATAAAGGTGAAGAAGAATGAGGCTTGGTGGGTCTGGTTGGAATTGAGTGATGGGGTAGCAGAGGGAATACAATGTAAATAAATCATAATAAATAAATACATAAGGAAAACTGTGATCAAGTTTATGAAGTATAGAGCTCTTCAGGACTGATGGCTTCTTTGGAGTAGTTTGAGGGTTCGGCAAGGATGAACTCAGTCTTCGATAAAGGACTCAGCCCTGAGACTTTGATCATGTTCCAGTGAGTGTATTAAGAACACATACTTGAACTGATGTATTTTAAAGTAAAAAAAAAAAAAATAGTGTGCAAGATGGAGAGGAATTTGAACCTGAGAGCAATGGAAAAGGAGTGTAATGCATATCATATTAAATTCTCATATATGCAATAAAAATAATATGTTGACAACTTCTACAATGACTTTTGAAATGGAGAAGAGATTAAGCTAAGGAGGGATATTTTGAGTTTGAGTCATGCTTTCTGGGAACTTGTTATGCAGCAGAAAATCCTAGCCATGAACTAGTGATTAGCCAGCTACTTCAGACAACATGAGATAAAGTGGCACTTCTGAACAACCAGTCCTGGCACTAACAGTACATTTATAGAGTTTGTCTGGAGGACCACAGCAGGAAACACAGCTGCTCTTATGTCCTATTGATATAACACAGGCCCATTTCTCTGTCAGGAAGTCCCAGTTTTTACTGTAAACCCCAGGAGCAGAAGGGTTCCTCACTGACCACTGAGTAGGACACAACTGCGTATCCAACAAGGTAAGCCAAGGCAACCCCACTCATAAAGGTTTGGCAAAACTAGTGTGGAGATGTGGAGAGCCGGGGTTTGGTTGCCATGGCGCTGGCTTCCACCCTTCTAAACTGGTAAACAAGTCCTAGAGCGCATGACCGTTATGACCGCTATGACCATTGGGCAACCTTTGTCACGAGCCCAGCCCAGGGCGTCATATGGGGTGATGGGTGAGCAGACAATCAGGGGATGATACGTCATCTCACACCACTTTGGTGTGAGCAGGGCTTATATAAACAGTGCCACTTCTTCGGGGACTCGGGGTCTTCCTCCTTTCATCGTTTGACTGCAATAAAGCTTGCTGCAGAAGGATCCTGTTGTCTGCGTGCGTTCTTGCTGGCTAGATGACCATGCGGCTCACAACATTTGGTGCCGAAACCCGGGAACCTGCCATCACTGGTGCCGAGGAGACCCCTCATTCGTGGGGAGGATTCAGAACTGCAGCAGCGAGATAAGTTCTGAGAGGCATGTTTGGTCTTGATTTATCTCATCTTTCACTTCAGCTAGCAGAAGCCTTTATTGCTTTCTCTGTTGTGACCGTTGCCCTCATCCTCTTTCTTTTGGTTTCATACAAGCTTAAGGGTGACCTCGAAAGGAAAGAGATTAACAGAAAGCTAAGAGTAGGCACTAAGGGAGTGTTAGAGGAGATACAAGACAGCATGTCAGAAACAGAACGTGACAAAAGATTAGGGGCCCCAATGGATAGAAATAAGGACGTCTCTAAGAAAAAAGGCCCTTCTGTGGATGCTAAAGCCACAGGAGCGAGAGATAAGGGAAAAAACGCCCTGGGAGAGAAACATGATAAGGAGAAGAAAAAATCTAAAAAGGAGCCTCTCTATCCGACAAAAAAACTAGAGGCTTTAGAAATTGGCAATTCTGAGTCAGAGGAGTTAAGTCCCTCCGAAGGGTCAGAGGAAGCCGCAGCTCACTATGACGAAGAACGATACAACCCAGATGAGCAGCCATTACTGTTGTATCAGAAGCAAAGTAGTATGAGGAACAGGAAGGGCGCACTTTCTCAGTCGGCCGCTCCCATTGTCTCTAGTGCTCTTCCACCCTACACTGGGAGGCACTGTTCTGATTCCTTCTTTTCAACAAAAGATAGATATAAAATTTTTCAGACTTTTCCAGTATTTGAAGATGTGGAGGGAGGCCGTGTCCATGTACCTGTAGATTACCCTCTAGTCAAGGAACTGGCAGAGTCATTTAATAAGTACGGGGTGGATGCTAATTTTACAATTATGCAGCTTGAAAGGCTAGGCTCTACAGCAATGACCCCAAATGATTGGCAGACTGTAGTGAAAGCTGCCCTCCCTAATATGGGATTTATTTAGAATGGAAAGCCTTATGGCATGATGCCTGTCAATCCCAAGCTAGGGCTAATGCCAATGCAGAAGACAACTAATGACGCTGGACATTTGAGCTACTAACAGGACAAGGTCCACATGTTCAGCAACAGACAGATTATGATTGGGGAGCGTATAGCCAAATATCTGCTGCTGCAATTAAAGCATGGAAGGCCCTTTCAAAGAAGGGTTGGACCAAGAAACATTTAACAAAATTATACAGGGTCCTCAGGATTCATTCCCAGAATTTGTGGCCAGAATGACAGACGCAGCAGGCAGAATATTTGGAGACCCGGAAAGGGTCCGACCAATGATAGAGCAACTGGTGTATGAGAATGCTTCACCAGAATGCAAGGCAGTCATTACCCCCAGAAAGAGCAAAGGACTGACAGATTGGATAAAAGTTTGCCGAGGACTCAGAGGCCCGCTTACCAACGCCGGCCTGGTGGCAGCCATATTGCAAAACAATAACCACCCAAGTTCTGGAAACAATAAAGTTTGTTTTAATTGTGGCAAAATGGGTCATTTAAAAAGAGACTGTCATGTCTGCACAAAAGAAAGTTCCTGGACTTTGCCCTAAGTGTAGAAAAGGCAGTCACTGGGCTAATGAATGCCGCTCAGTCAGAGATATTCAGGGAGAACTTATACAGCACGACACCCCCTCTGAGGAGAGAGATAAAAATGTTCCAAAAAACAGACTTCAGGGCCCCAGATCTCAGGGCCCCAAAAGATATGGGACACAGGCAGACAACGGGAGGGTTTATCCAGCTGTAGAGCAACAAGAGGATCAGCAGGGTTGGACCTCCATTCCACCTCCCAATTCTTATTAATGCCACACATGGGGGTGCAACCTGTCCCAGTGAAGTTTGAAGGCACCCTGCCTGAAGGAAGTATAGGTCTTATTTTGGGTCGCTCCTCTATCACTCTAAAAGGACTTATGGTCCATCCTGGAGTATTAGATCAAGATTTTATGTGACAGCTCCAGGTGCTTTGTTCCTGCCCTCAAGGCGTATTTTCTATTTCTCCTGGAGATAGGATTGCTCAATTGGTCCTCCTCCCAGGCCTTCATGATTGCTTTCCATTTACCGAAACATCAAGGGGTGCAAGAGGGCTTGGTTCCACAGGAACAGATTTTGCTCATTTGGTAGTTGATCTTAAAACTAGACGTACTCTACAATTACAGATAGAAGGGAAAAGTTTTACTGGTATTTTGGACACAGGGGCTGATAAAAGCATTATCTCTTCCACCTGGTGGCCTAAGGCGTGGCCTGTTACACAATCATCCCACTCCTTACAAGGGTTGGGATATGAGGCCAGCCCTGCGATTAGTTCACGTTCTTTGATGTGGCAGGCACCAGAATGTCAAACAGGCTGCTTCATACCATATGTTCTTCCTCTCCCTGTCAATCTCTAGGGAAGAGATATTTTGCAGGATTTAAGATTAGCATTGACCAATGAGTATTCACAACAAGCAGTTGATATAATGAAAAGGATGGGTTATAAGGAAGGAAAAGGCCTTGGTAAACAGGAACAAGGGAGATTACACCTGATTTCACAGGAAAGTAATACAGGGAAACAAGGCTTGGGTTTTCATTAGCTGCCATTGAGGGTTCCATGCCCATAACTTGGCTCACAGAGGAGGCCGTATGGGTTCCTCAATATCCCCTTTCCTCTGAAAAGCTGGAAGCCGCTACAAGGCTGGTTAAAGAACAGGTACACCTTGGTCATTTGGAACCATCTACTTCCCCTTGGAACACACCTATTTTTGTTATTAAAAAGAAGTCTGGAAAATGGAGACTTCTTCATGATTTAAGGGCCATTAATGCACAGATGCGGCTCTTTGGCTCTGTTCAGCGAGGCCTACCTTTACTTTCTGCTTTGCCTAAACAATGGAGAGTCATAATTATAGATATCAAGGATTGCTTCTTCTCCGTTCCTCTGTGTCCACGAGACAGACAGAAATTTGCCTTTACCCTACCTGCTGTTAATTACCATGAGCTAGACAAAAGATATCAATGGAGAGTTTTACCTCAAGGCATGGCTAATAGCCCCACCATGTGTCAATTGTATGTGCAGATGGCTCTTGAACCAGTTAGACAGCAATTTCCTTCCTTGTTGCTGATTCATTATATGGATGATATTCTCTTGTGCCATGAGGAGTTAGCCATTTTGCAAGATGCATATCCTTTGTTGCAAAAAACCCTGCAGCAATGGGGATTGCATATTGCCACTGAAAAGGTCCAGATTTCTGAGGTAGGTTCCTTTTTGGGAACGGTCATTTACCCGGACAAAATAGTTCCTCAAAAAATAGAAATTCACCAGGACCATTTGCATACCTTAATTGATTTTCAAAAATTATTAGGTGATATAAATTGGCTTAGGCCGTTTTTAAAGATTCCTTCTGCTGAATTAAAACCCCTATTTGATATTTTGGAAGGGAATGTTCATATTTCTTTACCCAGAGCCTTAACATCAGCTGCAAGTCGCGCCCTGCAAGTGGTAGAAAACGCTTTACAAGATGCCCAATTAAAATGTGTAGATAAAACTAAGACCTTTGACCTGTGTGTTATTAAAACTAAACATTTACCAACTGCTGTATTATGGCAAGATGGACCCTTAGTGTGGGTTCATCCCCATGCTTCTCCTGCAAAAATTATTAAATGGTATCCAGATGCAGTTGCTCAACTTGCACTACGAGGGTTAAAAGCTGCCATTACACACTTGGGGAAGGAGCCAAAGTTCTTAATAGTGCCTTATACAGCTCATGAGGTTCTGGTGTTGACTGCTACCTCTGATACTTGGGCGGTGCTAGTTACCTCCTTTAGTGGCTTTATTGATAAACATTACCCTTGACACCCTGTTTTGCAATTTGCTTTAACTCAAGAGGTAGTCTTCCCGCATGTAATGTCCCAGAAACCACTTCGGGATGGACTGGTAGTTTATACAGATGGGTCAAAAACAGGAGTAGGAGCTTATGTGGTTAATAATTAAGTTGTTTCTAAGCAATATCATGAGACTTCACCTCAAATTGTGGAATGTTTAGTAGTGTTAGAAGTTTTGACAAAATTTCCAGGTCCTTTAAATATTGTTTCTGATTCTAGTTATGTGGTAAATGCAACCAAAAGTTTAGAGGCTGCTGGATTGATCAAGGCATCTAGCAAGCTTGCAAAAATTTTTCAAAAAATTCAGTTTGTCTTAATTATCAGAAAATCTCCTGTTTTTATTACACATATTAGGGCTCAATCAGGTCTACCGGGACCCATGTCCCATGGAAATGACCTGGCAGATCGAGCCACAAAGATGATTGCATTTGCCCTCTTCTCAAATTTGGAATTGGCTAAAGAGTTTCATAAGAAATTTCATGTGACAGCTGAAACACTGCATCATCGATTTGACATAACTAGAAAGGAAGCTAGAGATATTGTAACCCAATGTCAAAATTGTTGTCAGTTCTTACCTATGCCTCATGTTGGGATTAATCCCAGAGGAATCTGTCCACTACAAGTGTGGCAGATGGATGTTACTCACATTTCATTTTTTGGTAAACTTCAATATTTACATGTTTCCGTTGATACTTGCTCTGGAGTTATGTTTGCTTCTCCCCTGACTAGAGAAAAGGCAGCCCATGTTATTCAACATTGCCTGGAGGCATGGAGTGCCTGGGGAAAGCCCAAAATTCTAAAAACTGACAATGGGCCAGCCTATACTTCTCAGAAATTTGGACAGTTTTGTCATAAAATGGGAGTGACCCACCTAACGGGTCTCCCATATAACCCTCAGGGACAGGGTATTATTGAACGTGCTCATCACACTCTAAAATCCTACTTAATAAAACAAAAAAGGGAGTCGAGGAGGCTCTGCCCTCAGTGCCATAAGTGACTGTTTCCTTGGCACTCTTTACTCTCAATTTTTTAAACTTGGACAGTCAGGGCCACTCGGTGGCTGATTGCCACTGCTTAGAGCCTGATAGGCCTAAGGAAATGGTCAAATGGAAGGATGTCTTGGGAGCTGTCTGTGTTTTCCCACAGGAAGAAAACAATCCATTCTGGGTACCGGAGCGCCTCACGCGAAAGCTCGCGGCAGCTGAAGATGATCTTTCAACGAATATACCTGCAACTAATTCCATTTCTTGCTTGGATCCTTCTAAATCGGGTTCCTAGTATTGTGGGGGTACAATGTTGGGCCATTTTGTCTGCATTCCCAAAGCCTATGCTGCTCAGACATAATTCATTGGTTTTTCCTAAATTTTTCTCATCCAATACAAATCAGATGGTTTTTCCGCCTAGTCCTGTCTGTGTTTATTCCCCTTTTTTACTTGTTTTGTCCAATAATTCTTTTAGAAATTGTATCAATGAGACATGCTGGATCTCACAATGTTGGAATGCCAGGTGTTACGCTCGTGCCCTGGTTGTTAGAGTCCCGCAGTGGATCCCAATCCCTGTGGAGACTCCATCCACCCTCTCCCTGTTTAGACAGAAGAAAGATTTTGGCATCACCACAGCCGTTGTTACTGCCATCACTGACTGCAGTCGGCTTGGCAATGGCAAATTCAGTCCAAACAAGCACAACAGTAAATCAATTGTCGGCAGGTGTGGCTGAAGCCATAAATCTTCATGCATCTGCTAGCACACAATTAAAAGGTGGATTGATGGTTCTTAACCAGCGTCTGGATCTTGTGGAAGAAAGAATAGATATTTTATCTCAATTGGCTCAGTTAGGGTGTGAAAGAAAAATAGGAGCACTCTGTATTACCAGTGTACAATATGAAAATATTACCCGAGCCACTAATTTGTCCAGGAAATTGTCCCTATATCTTGCAGGAAATTGGTCAGAAGGATTTGAAGAAATGAAGAGCTAAGGGTGGCGGTGGCAACCATTCTACTCGAGTGGATATATTGATCACAGATGGCTTATTATCTTGGGCTTCTTCCGCCTTTTCTTATTTTAAGGAATGGGTGGGCGTTGGGATGTTTGGTGCTGCCCTGTGCTGTGGTTTAATATTTGTCCTCTGGTTGTTCTGCAAACACAAAACCCAACAAAAACGTGACAAGGTGGTGATTGTACAGGCGCTAGCCACTCTGGAGCAAGGCACCTCCTCCAATATTTGCTTACCCATGCTGAAAAATTAATGTTTGACAAGGTTGCCTCTGTCTTTGCAAGGATATGCCACAATCTGGATTTACAGCACTTGCACTCCCTTGGGATCTGTTTCCCATTGCACAGGGATGGGTGTAAATTACAATTTTTCTCTTGACAAATGATCTGGAAAGTCAGTGACGGAAGAGTACAAATAAGTCTTCACTGACCTAAGACAGGACAGCCTCACAGTGAGGAGGTTGCTCCAATGACGGGCAACGGCTGAAGCATTGCCTTCCACCAGGCTCAGAGGTTGGTTTTCTGGCATAATGCTGTATTGACAGTAGGAAGCTTACTGTTCAAACAAAATAAAAAAGGGAGAGATGTGGAGAGCCGGGGTTCGGTTGCCATGGCGCTGGCTTCTGCCCTTCTAAACTGGTAAACAAGTCCTAGAGCGCATGACCGTTATGACCATTGGGCAACCATTGTCACGAGCCCAGCCCGGGGCGTCATATGGGGTGATGGGGGAGCAGCCAATCAGGGGATGATACGTCATCTCACACCACTTTGGTGCGAGCAGGGCTTATATAAACAGCGCCACTTCGGGGACTCGGGGTCTTCCTCCTTTCATCGTTTGACTGCAATAAAGCTTGCTGCAGAAGGATCCTGTTGTTCGTGTGCGTTCTTGCTGGTGAGACGACCACGCGGCTCGCAATATGGAATAACACCACACTAGTGATGTTATTCCTGTGAAATTATATCTCGCCCCTCAGTTCAACTTTTACACTCACCTATCCCTCGCTGTTTGTTCCAGTCCAAGGAATTGTCTGGTTTTCTTCTCTTTTTCCTTCTCTTCAAGAGTCAGTACTCCAGGGAACACTAGACCCTGCCATCCTGTTAGGAGCCAGGTGCATAATAAAAGGGCCAAGTGGATAGCCTGCTTTTTAGAAAGGTTGAGCAGCCCTACATGCCTCAATTTGGGCAGCTGAAAGCACAGAACCCAGATATGACATTTCCTGTTTCAAGACTCTTAGTTCAGTAAAAGTGTCACATATTTCTTTCAAGTAACTTTTAATAAAGTCATGGGTCCTTCACATGTTACAGTCACATTATCACTGATTCCATTATTATGTGTTAAATGCCCAGATATGTCCTCAGTCAGTGAATTACTTACTGGGAAAAGGCTCTCTGACCAAGGCAACTCTTTGAACAAAAAGCATTTATTGGTACCTTGCTTATATTTTTATAGAGACCATCCAGGATGTCATGTCAACAAGGAGTCATCTTGTTGTTCTCCTTCAGCAGAACTCAGAGCTTTTCATACTGAACTACAAGTGGCAGGCAGAGAAACAGAGTCTGAGAGAGACAGAGAGAGAAAGAGAGATAGATTCAGAGAGTTATACTGAGACCAACAGAAAAAAAGATATAAATTGACAAAAATGAGAGACAGAGACTCCATTCTGTCTGTTCAATTTCCTTGGGTTATCAACTTCAAAGAACACCTTCCTATAATATAACTACAAAGGAATTATAATTTTTTATATTTATTTTTTTATTAATTACACTTTGTTTACTTTGTATCACACAATAACACCTTCACCCTCTCAAATCCACCTTTCCCCAACTCTTCGCCATTCTGCTCCCAAAGAAAACCTATAGGAGAGATCGTCTTCTCCTTCCTTCTGATGCTAGTCTATCAGATCACATCAGGGGTGGCTGCATTGTCTTCTTCTGTGGCCTGGTAAGGCTGCTCCCACATTAGGGTGAGATGATCAATGAACAGACCAATCTGTTCATGTTAGAGGCAGTCCCTGTTCCCATTATTATTCCCACTTGGACAAAGGAGTACCATGGACTACATCTGTGCAGGATTTCTAGGTTACCTCCATACATATTACAGGGTTGGAGTATTAGTCTCAGGATAAAACCCTGTGCTCAGATTTTTTTGGTTCTGTTTCTCTCCTTTTGGAACTCCTGTCTTCTCCAAATATTACTATTTCCCACTTCTTTCATTAAATCCCTTGCACTTTGTCCAACAGTTGGCTAAATGTCTCAGCATCTGTTTTGATAGTGTGCAGCACAGAGCCTTTCAGAGGCCCTCTGTGGCAGGCTCCTAACTTGTTCCCTATTTTCTGCTTCTTCTGGTTTCCATCCTCTTTACCTTTCAGGGTGGGGATTGAACATTATAGCCAGAGTCCTCCCTCTTGATTAGTTTCTTTAGGTGTACAGATTTTAGTAGATGTATCCTATATCATATATGAGTGAGTGATACAGTGTGTGTCTTTATGCTTCTGGGACAGCTCACACAGGACGATCTTTTCAGTTCCCACCATTTATCGGCAAATCTCATGATTTCCATATTTTTTTTTTATTACTGAGTAATATTCCTTTGTAAAGATGTACCACAATTTCGCTATCCATTCTTCAGTTGGGTGGCATCTGGTTGTTTCCCAATTCAGGCTATTACAAATAAAGCTGCTACAAACATGGTTGAGCAAATGTCTTTATTGTGTCCTTAAGCCTCTTTTGGATATATTCCTAGGAGTACAATAGTTGGATCTTGAGGAAGCCCTATTCCCATTTGCCTGAGAAAGCACCATATTAATTTCCAGAGTGGTTGTATAAGTTTACATTCCCACCAGCAGTGGAGGAATGTTCCCCTTTCTCTACAACCTCTCCAGCATGTGTTGTCACTTGAATTTTTTATCTTGGCCATTCTTATAGGTGTAAAAGTGAAATCACAGGCCGTTTTTGAGTTGCATTTCCCTGATGGCTAATATCATTGAGCATTTCTTTAAGTGATTCCCTGCCATTCAATATTCCTCTATTGAGAATTCTCTGTTTAGCTCTGTTCCCCATTTTTTATTGGATTACTTGTTTTGATGCTTATAAACTTATCTAGTTGTTTGTATATACTGGATATTAGTCCTCTGTCACATAAAAACTTGAAGAGTCTTTCCCAATCTATAGGCATTTGCATCTTTTCTTTTGATGACAGTGTCCTTTGCTTTACAGAAGCTTTTCAGTTTCATGCGATCCCATTTATTGATTGTTGCTCTTAGAGCCTGTGATGTTGGTTTTCTATTCAGGAAGTTGTCTCCTGTTCCAATGAGTTCAAGGCTCTTCCCCAGCTTTTTTTCTGATTTAAACTTTCTGGTTTTATTTTGTGTTTTTTTCTTCTTCTTGGACTTCTGTTTTGTGCAGGCTGATAAGTATGGATTTATTTTCATTTTTCTACATGTAGACATCCAGTTAGACTAATACCATATGTTGAAGATGCTAACCATACAGTTTTTATTACTGTTGCTCTATAGTACACCAGAAGATCTTTTATAGTAGAGAATTGTTTTAACATTTCTGTGTTTCTTGTTTTTCTATATGAAGTTGAGATTTTTTTTTTCTTTTAAGGTCTGTAAAGAATTGTGTTGGTAATTTCATGGGAATTGCATTGATTCTGTAGATTGTTTTTAGTAAGATGGTCATTTTTACTATGTTAATTCTGGCAAGCCATGAGAATGGGAGATCTTTCCAACTTCTGATATCTTTTTCTAATTCTCTCTTCAGAGACTTGAAAATTTTTTATACAAGTCTCTCACTTCCTTTTATAGGGGCATACCAATTTACTTTATATCTTTGACCAAATATAAGAACACATCAAAACATCATCCACTATGTCCAAGTTGCTTCATCCCAGTTATGCAGGGGTGATCCACCATATTAAAAAAAATGAAAGAAAAAATAAAACACATGATACTCTCCTCAGATGCTGAAAAAGAATTTGACAAAATCCAACATCCATTCATCTTTAAAGTATTGGAGAGATAGGAGATAGAAGGAACATATCTAAATATAGTAAAGAAAATATACAGCAATCCTATAGGCAACATTAAACTAAATAAAGAGTATCTTAAAGAAATCCCACTGCAATCAGGGATAAGGCAAGGCTGCCCAATCTCTCCATATCTATTTAACATAGCTGTAGAAGCCCTTGCAAGAGCAGTAAGACAATTGAAGGAGATCAAGAGAATACAAATTGGAAAGGGAGAAATCAAAGTAGCACTACTTGCAGATGATATGATACTATACCTGAGTGTGACCCCAAAAATTCGACCAGGGAACTCCTATACCTGAGAAACATATTCAGCAAAGTAGCTGGATAGAAAATTAACTTTAAAAATTCAGTAGCCCTCTGGTATCCATAAGATAAAAAATGCTGAAAAAGAAATTAGGGGAAAAATATTATCTAACAAGGCCATAACTCCTATCACTAACCAGACAATTCCTCACTGGGGACTCCATATGTAATTAGATGGGCCTCGAGTGAACATCGTAAATCAAATCACCAGGAAGTGGAAGACTGTAAACCCCAGGATGAGGAGGGTTCCTCACTGAACACTGAGTAAGATACATCTGCCAGTCCAGCCAGGTCAGCCAAAGCAACTGTGGTCATTGAGGTTTGCCAACACTATCATTGAGCTGTACCAGGTGTCAAATACTTTATGACCCTCAGTTCTCCCTTTAAACCAACTGACATATTGCTAGTTCAGCAAGAATAGTCCCAGGAATTTTTAGGTTTTCTTCTCTTTTCCCTGCTCTAAACATTCAATATCCTAGGGAACTCTAGACCATGCCTACCTATTATAACAATAAAAATGTGAAGGTACATTTAGTGAGTACAGGAGTAACTGCTCATTTCAAAGTCACAACCTAGGAAATTTCAGATCCACTACCACAGAAGAAGACCACATTGTCATTCAGTACATTCCTTTTAATCCCACATCATTTTGAAGCTCCCTACATAGGAATCTGTCCAGTTAAATAAATACTAAAGTTTTATTTCCTACCTTAGATTGTCACAAAGGTAACCAGGGGTAAAGGTGTGGCATCTGGATAAAGGGATGAGATAAAGGCTTGTTGAGTTTCACAAGAAAAAGTAAATTCTTCACAGGATCAAAGATACTGGACAGTGAGGAAAGTTTTTTTCTACTAATCTCCATAGGAAACTCAAGATTCTCTCAGGTGCTGATTGGCTGAGAGGGAGAAAGTCATAAAACAGGTGAAAGCCAGTAAGATTTTTAGGAGCCATTTATTAAAAGGGCCAAGTGTACAGCCTGCATGAGAAATGCTGTGCAGCCGTACATGCCTCATTCTGGGCAGCTGAAAGCACACAACACAGTGACAACAGTTCCTGTTTCCAAGGCTCTTAGTTCAGGAAAAATGTCACATATTTCTTTCAAGTGCTTATTGATAAAGTCATGTGTCTTTGACATGTGACTTTCACATTATCACATATTCCACTATTGTTTGTTAAATTCACAGATATATCTTCAATCAGTAAATTACTGGAAAATGCTCCTTGAACAAACAAATCTTTTAAGAAAAAGATTTTAATTTGGACCTTGCTTATAGTTTTACAGAGAAAATCCATGATATCACGACAGCAAGCAGTCATTGTGAAAACAAAAGATTAAAAATCAGCAGTTTTTATTAAAGTCTAAGGCCTGAACTAGCTGGGTGAGGTCCATTAATGCCCTGAGGGGAAGAACCTGTCATATTGCATTCTTTCCTCACTCACTAGAGATGCAGTTGCTAGGAAACTGGGCCAACCCCCAAGGGAGGGACACCAGATCATTAATGGTTTGGGGACCTTCCTATAGCCAGTTAATTCAAAATGCAGCATTTTGACCAATAGATGCTTGCCAGGCAGGAATTGCCCCTGCCTTGGTCATGCTGGGAGGGACCAGAATCTTTAAATCACACAACTAACCTGAGCATGGGGCTCCAGGCTCTCATTGCTTTTGTGGTTTTGGATGTGAGCCCAAGATGCAGCTTATAATGATTTATAATACAAAATATCCTCATGTGGTTTGAAACAAACATGGGTCCTGGTGGTGGTATTTGGGGTTATCATGATTCACATATAACAGGTCTTGGTCCGGGATCTCCAAGACCTCCCAGGACTTCTGAGCTGGAGGATCAGAAGCTCAGGTAAGCTCATTTTTCTTGGCCAAGTTCTATCCTTTTAATTTGTGTATTTTTGAAATTTCAAGGTAGTATATAGTGAGTGGGCAGTGACTGGTAGTGTCATAGTACACTGGCTGACAAGCCAGCAGACTGAGGCCACAGGATCTTGGAAGACCTCTCAGATCCTGGCAGGAAAGTGCTCCCCAATAACACTGTGATGAATACAGATTCGTTTGATAGTCCTAGAAAGTGGGTTGCTCCCATGGAGACAGGAAGTACTGGTGGAATCTCTTGTTTTTTTCTTTGTGTTTCTGGCTGTTTAGACACTGTGGAGTTGTTTTGCCCAGTTCACAAACCCCAAAAGACCAGGAATAAACAGACATCACTGTAAATACATGAGTTTCTTTTTATTGTAAGTTATAAGTTGCAGCTTCGGCCCACACAACCCACTGCCAAAGTGGTGGGAGCTGAGCCCACTGTTCCCAGCTTGGTTGGGTAATTCAAAGATTCTAGTCCCTCCCAACATCCCCAAGGCAGGGATGATTCCTGCCTGGCAAGCATCTTTTGGTCAAAATGCTACATTTTCAAATAATTGGCTATAGAAATGTCCCCATCCATTAATGATCTGGTGTCCCTCCTTAGAGGGATGGGCCAGTTTCCTATGAACTGTATCTCTTGTGAGTGGGGAAACAATGCAGTATGGCAGGTTCTTCCCCTCAGGGTATTAATGGACCTCACCCAGCTAGTTTAGTCCTTAAACTTTAATAGTAATTGCTGATTTTTAATCTTTTGTTCTCTTATTCCCCCTTTCCATTATTTTTTGAAGATCCAATCTTGGGTCTTCTATATATGACCCCTTGAATCGTATAGATTTACTTTTTTTCAGTGGGATCTGAGTACCATTAGTGTATTGTTCCCAAACATTTTTTTTCCAGACCAAATAACATTCTAGATTTTTATGATCTAAACTTCTATATCCTCAGAGCCTACATAAGATTCATGTTTTTATCTGTTTATTTATGTTAAGACACATTGAGCTGACATAAATTCTGTGAGCAAGACAAACCTGTTTTTCTTTTTAAATAAGAGATCTAGTACCTAGTAGTTTGCAACTGGCTAAGGAACTGATCAATGAGCAAATGGTGGATCTAATTGTCTGCTCTCTAGCTGCAAAGCTATCATAAACTTAGCTTAGCCTAGCCAACAAAGTAATCAGAGACCTGAGAAGGAAAAATTATAAGATAAATAAATATACCAGTCCATGTGCCAATCAAAATGATAGAGATGTCTAGTTAGTTCATCCCCTAGGAAGTGTCCCTGGCTCCTGTGGTCTGGCATCATGAGCAGAGGTGGTCCAGCCAGGCACATATGAGAAACTGCCTCTGTGGATAGAGGAACATGAGAGATTGACCTCACCTTGCCTCTCCCAATATGAAATAATGACTCTCCAGGTGTCCACGGTTTTGTCCACAGTTTAGGCTGGGCCATAGAAGTCGGCCAGTTGAGGCAGTATTGCCCAGTGGTTAACATACCACAATTCAGAGTCAACATCATCAGTTATGCCCAAATCTTCTCGGAGACCTTGGTGTGGAGTTACTGCCAGGATTTTGGGACTCTGTCTCAATGCACTGACACATGTTAAAATGCCAGATTCATCAGGTCTCTGACAAGCTTGAGGGCCAGCATATCTGAGTTACTCTTTTTCTTTATCATCTGCTTTAAACTTTGTCCTATAAAATAGAATGCTGTAATCTCTAATTCTGGCATACTCCTAAAATGCATTTTTAGAACTATATTTTAAGTAGCCTAGGCTTAACTTTAAAAAAACCTAAACAAAGAGACTACATAAGGCTCAACTGCAGTGTTTAGCATAACTTAGCTAACTTAGAATAGTAATCTGCTCTTTCTGAACTAAAATTAAAACAAAACTTTTAATCAGGTACAGTTTATAAAGGGGCTAGCAAATCTTGCACTAAAATTGAACAGTAAAAAGCTTTGCACTTAGCACTAAGTGCACTTAGTTCAGATGACTGATCATAACTGAGAGACCTAAACAAAGATAATCACAAACTCATGGCTCTACCCTCTTTATCTCTGTTCTAGCATGGCAGCTGGTCACCTGTAACTGAACTCAGCTGGGAGCATTAAACAAATATGGCAGCAAAAATACAGTTCCACCCTCTATCCCTGAACCATCATGGCAGCTAGATATGTGTTAGCATAGGCTGTGACTGACAATACCAAACATAGCCATTACGTGTTGCTGAAGGCATTGTTCCCTCCCATAACCAAAAGTCATAACATTGTGATCAAATAAATTTTAGAACCCACTGCATAACAGAATAGTACAGAACAATTTTAAACTGTATGAATTATTCTAGCCATATCAAACCTATCAGCCTTAAAAAAGCACAAAAAAAAAGCATTTTGCATTGAAGAATTACCATCCTTTTCAATGAATTATAACTTATTTTTTTAAATACATTTTTCCTCAAGTCATATTAACTCTCTGGCTTTTTATATTACATTCACTAACCTTCTGCAACATTCTATATATACCTTCAGGTTCCTAGCTTCATTCTTCTGGTTTAACCAGACATTCTTATTTTAGACAACTTATTTATTTATTTATTTTAAATATCACTTGCTTTTTCCCTTGCTTTCATAAAACATAAAACCTCTCACCAAAATCCTTTCCATTCTGACATGATCATGCTGGAGCCCAGCGACCACAATTTATGTTTTATAGGCAAAGCAAAACCAAATTACATTAATATAAAAAGAAGTTCTAAAACTGAAAACAAATTATTTTTCTACAATTACTTTCCTATAGCAGATATGGTAGTCCAAGATCACATAAACAAACTCTAAGGAATTTAGAACAAGTTTTAAGAAACTTGGTGAAACTTACTTATTTCTCTGTCTCAAGGTGAAGACCAGGGTGGGTACATGTTTTCCCATAAACAAAGAAGCTTAACAAGCAAACAAGTCTCCACAAGATACATTGTAATACTGCAGTTTCCTCAATTAGTCCAAACCACATGGCTTAGTTTTATTTAGTAAAATAAATAAATACCAATGTTTTTTATTGTTCTCCCACAAAGGATCTAGAAAATTTTAAAAATTCTGTTAGACTACCCAAGATCATTTTCATACCCAAATGCCTGATAAACTTTAAACATTTTATAGCCTTAAAGATTTAAACATTTTCTATAACCTGTTTTTGCTATATTAAAATTAAGTACCCCTTTTGTAGGAGAGAAATGTCACAAAGTATGACCATAATTTTAAAGATCAAAACAAGATTTTAAAACCAGAATTCACCAGTGAAAACAATCCAATCTCTAAAGCCAATGCCAATTTAAAATAACCCTTCCTTTTAATCCAGAAGGAAACATGTAGCTACCAAGATGGCAGAGCCATATGGCAGCTATGCGTTTATAAACCTTATAAACACATAGGCACACATATACATTTTTAAACAAGTTTGAATTTAACCTTTAAACATACCCAATTATTTTTGATCATGATAACCAAGATCCACAGAGCATAAGATTAATCAAAGACAGACATGATGGCCATACATACAAAAACAAACAAATACTGCATAGACATTGAGACAAAAAAAAAATACCAGCTGGCCAAATTTCCCAGAACCAAAACTGATTCTTCTGAGGCAGGCCCAACATAATGATTCCTCCTGCTGCTACACCCCAGTGGGTACAGGATGCACGGGCCCTGCTGCTCCAGGAGACACCTAGTGGTGCTCACTGGGACCAGCTAGTCTGGACCTGTGAGAGCAGGCCTTCCAGAGTTTACAGTGTGGAGGGGTGACTATGCCCTGCCCTGGAGCCTGGAGTACAAGCCTACCATGGAGGAGTACATGCTCCTCCATGTTGGAAGTGTGTCTGGCAAAAGTCTAAAAATTTCACTCCCAACAGACACACTAAAAAAACAAAACAGACTAGACAGATCACCCACCAAAATACTGATGAAGCCAGAGGCGTCCTCCTGAACTTCGGTAGCTGTGACCACCAGTTTGTCCACATTGATCATGTCTTGCTATCCAGATACTGACACCCCAAGCTCTGAGGAATTTTCAGAATAGAGAACAGAAAGTACTGCACATACAGACATTGCACAGAGACATTTAGAAACTTAAGGCCAGCATAAAACACTCCAGATCAGGTTCATGGAGTCTTGGTATCACGGATGTGCCCCAAAAATATTCTGCCCACTTCATAAACCCCAAAAGACCAGGAATAAACAGACTCTGCTGTAAAAACATGAGGCCCTTTTTATTATAAATTACAAGCTGAAGCTGGGGCCCGCACACGCCCAACACTGAATCAGTGGAAGCATAGTGCTCGGTGCCCAGGTTCGTTGGGTTATTCAGATTTTGGTCCCTCCAAACATGCCCAAGACAGGGAGATCTCTGCCTGGAAAGCATCTTTTGGTCAAAATGCTACATTTTGAAATGATTGGCTATAGGAAGGTCCCAAACCATTAGTGATCTGGTGTCCCAACTTAAGGGGATGGGCCAGTTTCCTAGCAACTGTATCTCCAGTGAGAAAATAAAGCACTTAAAAAGAAGTGCTGGAGGAAGTTTTGTCTTTCTGTTTAAATGCATGTATGGCCATCATGTTGTTTTTGACTAATCTTATGCTCTGTAGGTCATGGTTAATTGATCAAAAATAATTGGGTATGTTTAAAGTTTAACTTCAGACTTGTTTAAAATGTACATATGTAACTATGTGTTTATGAGGTCTATGAACGAATATGTTTAAATAGCAACTTGTAGGTTGCCAGGTGGTTCATGATGTGCCTCACCACCATCTTGAGATTGCCAAGTGCATTGTAATATGATCTTGATGGTCACATGGTTTGGGTGTGAAAAAAAAAGAGAACCTTAGTCAAATAATTTTTGTTTCATTCTAGATTAATGAGTTATTTTATGTTGGTAGTAGTTTTAAAAATTAAATGGTTTGCACTGGTAAATTCTGGTTTTGTCTTTTAAAATTATGGTTATGCCTTGAGACTTCTGTCCTACAAAAAGGGGTACATTATTTTGATATTGCAAAAACAGGTTTTAGAAAATGTTTAAATGTTTAAGGCTATAAAATGTTTAAAGTTTATCAGGCATTTTAGACAATGATCTTGGGTAGTCTAACACAAAATTTGAAACAGTTTCTCAATTGTTTTGGGGAGAAAAAATGGTATTCATTTTATTAATTATACTATATGAAACCAAGCCATATGGTTTGCACTAATTGAGAAAATTACAGTTTTCACAGTATATCTTGTGGAGAGCTGTCTGTTTGTTAAGCTGCTCTGTTTGTTAAAAAAAAAAAAAATGTTTCCACCCTGGTCCTTGAGTCAGAGAAAAAAAGAAATTTAATCAAGTTCCTTAAAATTTGTTCTAAATTCCTTAGAGTTTGTTTATGTAACCTTAGACCACATCTGCTACATGGAAGTAATTTTAGAAAAAGAATTTAGCAGTTTCAGAACTTCTTTTGTATTAATATGACTTGTTTTTGCTTTGCCTATAAAAAAAAAAATTGTGAATGCTGGGCTCCAGCAGGATCATGTCAGGATGGAAAGGATTTTGATGAGAGTTTTTTATGTTTTCTAAAAACAAGAGAGAGAGCAAGAGGTATTAAAGAAAAGAATAGCTTGTCTAAAGTAAGAATTTCTAGTTAAGCCAGAAGAATGAAGCTAGGAACCTGAAGTTATATAGAATATTGCAAAAGATTAGTGTATGTATAAATAACCAGAGAGTAAATATGATTTGAGAAAGAACTGTATTTAAAAATATGTTGTACTTCATTTAAAAGGCTGGTGATTCTGCACTGCAAAATGTTTTCTTATGCTCTTTTAAGGGGGAAGAATTCTGGCTGATCAGTTTGGTGTGGTCAAGATATTTAATACAGTTTAAAATTTTGTTATGTGGTTGGGTCTGGGGCTTGTTTCGTTATCAGGGATTATGGATGCTCCACAGTGTTTGCTTTAAGTACCTAATGGTATGTTTTATTTTGCCAGCCAGAGCTGTGGCATGTTGGTTCAGAGATAAAGGGAGTAGAACCATCATTGTTTTGGTGCCATCTTTGTTTAGGGCAGCTAGCTGTATTCAGTTACCTGTTTAGTGCTCAGTGCAACTTTTGTCCTTTAAGCTTTTTACTGTTCACTTTTATTGCAAGTGGTAGGATCCGCATGATTTGTTAACCTCTCTATAAACTGTATCTGATTAAAAGGTTTGCTCTGATATTAGTTCAGAAAGAGCAGATTTAAAGTTATGCTAACAACTGTAGTTGGTTAAGATGTTGACCTTTAAGCTAGTGTCTTTGTTTAGGTTTTTTAAAGTTAAACCTAAGATGGGTAACCATAAAGTTTGCCTATGTAGATTTACTTAAAATATATAGTTCCAAAACATGCACCTTAGGAATATGCCAGAATTAGAGTATAGCATTCTGTTTTTTTTTTTTTTAATTTAATTTGAATTTTAAGCATTGAAGATATTTCGAATAGTTAGAAACATTTTATTGCCTTTATTACATGTGATTTTATCGCCTTAATACATGTGAAGTGGGTTTTTTTGACAACATATTTTCACTTTTAGGTTTTCCCTTCCAGTTACTGCAACAGCAGAAAATTGCATTCTTACTATTTATCTTTATTTGGCAACTCATCCGGACAAGCAGAAAGTTATTGTAAAGGATGGTAAGATGTTTTTGGCTGAGTCCATTATCTCCCTGTTCAGGTTCTTACAAACTAAATTGTACATCAAATAATATACTGTGAATAAGGCATGTCTCTTTATGGTAGAACAGTTTTCATTTTTTCTTTTTTGCTATTTTATCTCTCTTTTTTTTTTTTTTCAATGCAGTCCCGCCTCTGAGAAAAAGGTATCGGACGGGTCTGATGCTCTTTGGGTGGATGACATCTAAATGAATATCAGTACAAAGTCCCAATTTATTTTTAATATCAGAGATCAGACCTCTACTCTTGCCTGATGTGTCTAAAACAAAAAGGGGGAACCGTAGAGAGCTGCAGAATGCTGTGTCTTAAAGATGGAGCTGGGTTCCGCCTTCCACCTTCCAGATGGTGAGTGCTCTCTGTCACGAACAATTCCACATTTGGCTAAGGCTGAGGATCTGGCTTGCTTCCATGTATGTGGACCTATCTGCATTGCCCACGTGGCATGCCTGGGTTTGTACCCAGAGGCTATTTAAGCTGTGGGCTGGCTTTCCCCATGGTCCGAGGATAGCATTCTGTTTTATAGGACACAGTTTAGAGCAGCTGATAAAGATAGACAATGAGTAACTCAGACATTCTGCCCCTCAAGCTTGTCAGAGATCTGATGAATCTGGCATTTTAACATGTGCAAGCTTATTGTGACAGAGTCCCAAAATCCTGGCAGTAGCTCCACCAAGGCCTCTAAGAAGATTTGAGTATGACAGATGATGGTGACACTGGATTGTGCTATGCTAACCATTGGGCAATAGTGCCTCAACTGGCCCACTGCTAGAACCCAGCCTAAACTGCGGACAGAACCATGGACACCTGCAGAGCCATTATTTCACAATGCAACAGGCAAGTTGAGGTCAATCTCTCATGTTTCTCTTTCCCCAAAACAGTCTCGCATCTTTTGTGTCAAACAGCTGGACTACCTCAACTTATGATGCCAGGAGACCACAGGAGCCAGGGACACTTCCTAGGGGATGGACTAACTAGACATCTCTATCATTTTGATTGGCACATAGATTGGTATAAATAATTTATCCTTCTCAGGTCTCTGATCACTTTGAAAGCTATGCTAAGCTAATGGTAACTTTGCAGCTAAAGAGCAGATAATTAGATCCACTGTTAGCTCATTGGTTCATTAGCTCAGTTCATTAGCTAATTAGAACTACTAGGTACTAGATCTCTTATTTAAAAAGAAAAACAGCAGCCTTACCAGGCCACAGAAGATGACAATGCAGCCACTTCTGATGTGATCTGATAGACTAAGATCAGAAGGAAGGAGAAGAGGACCTCCCCAATTAGTGGACTTGGGGAGGAGCATACATGAAGAAGGGAAAGGGTGGGTAAGATCAGGAAGGGAGAAGGGAGGGGCTTATGGGGTGATACCAAGTGAATAATGTGTAATTAATAAAAATTAAAAAAAAAGAGAAACAGGTTTGCCTTGCTCACAGAATTCATGTCAGTTGCCTTTGTCTTAAGATATATAGCTGGATAGAATGATAAGGAGTTTAATGTTTTAAGGTATATAAATATGAGGTATAAATACAAAAATAATTTAAAGCATATTAAAATTTTGAGATACTTTATATTCCACACCCCCCTTACTCCTGTTGTATTCATAAGACTTCCGAAGTTCAAAGTTTTGGCATTGATCAATAGAGTACTGATAAGTTAATTGAGCACTAACTGCTTACTTTTCAGTCACCAACTTGAGATTTTAATTTTCTTTGGTAGTTTTCTAAACATAGATTTAAAGGTGTTTCTCATCATGCTAAAAACATATGTTTAATATGTATATCTGACCCCAAAGCCATAGCCTTTACTACAGTATTCTTAATATCTGCCATTTCTGATGTAGACAGGATTTAGGAATATCTTAAACATATTTCTTCTCTTGCTTTCTTAAGGAAAGTCCAAGCATCCAGGGTTTAGCAATAAATCTATGAATGTATTTTCTCCTAACTTCCCACGTGAACATGGAGATGGGGGGGGGAAAGTAGATACTGAGTGTATAAAAAATGGCCTAGCTCCATTACTAGCTCATTTCCAACAGCTGTGCCCACAGAAGAAGTGTTAGACTTCCAAACTGTGGACATCCTTAAGTTATTTATAAAGGTTATAAAACAAAGAGCTAACTGATACTCATTCAGTGGGATGTAGTTTTACCCATTACTCTCAGAATGTTGTCATATTAGATTTGCTGACATGTTACTTTTCTGAGGTTTTTTTCTAATATATATTTCCTTTTGTGTACCAAAATATTCATATGAGGTTCAGGAAATCAAAAAGTTATATGACCTGGATCTGGCAGAGGAGTTTTTTCCTGGTCTTGGGATTCCTCACTTTTCACATTTAATAGGAAAATTTTAACTTCTGTCTCCCGTCTAAATCTAGCAGATTTCATCTGTTTGACTCTGTTCCAGGATCAGCTATGGGCTTCAAGATGAAATCTGGACTTCCTGAAATCTGGCATGTTTGCTCCCTGCCTCTTCTGTTGGATCAACTAACCAGATTCTTCTGAGGAATGCCCCATTGCCCAGCCTTTGACTGGCATTTCAGCCTTCCTACACCTGATGCCAATGGTCCTACATCAGCACTTAAGCAATTTCAAAAGAGGAGACCCTCAGCCCAAAATACCACCTAGCAAGCTAAAATGCTAAGTCAAAAGGAGCTTCCTGACACTAGTTATTATCTTGGGCCCTCTGCTTAGGTGAAATGGGAACTAATATTGTAGCAACTAGACCAAAAGCCTAGAGAAACCCGAGAAAGAAAGGATGACAATTCTCCTTGGCTTACTACCCATATATCCACCCTGAAGGGACCATTACTTATTTTGAATTTTATCTTTGGGCTTTGTATTTTAAATTGCTTGATGGCTCTCATGAAAAAAAATATTTGAGAGCAATACACTAATGGTACTCAGATCCCAATGTAGAATGTTTAATCTATAAGATACAAGGGGACATATCTGGAAGACCCAAAATTGGGTTTTCAAATGATCATTGGAAGGGGAGAATGAGATACCAAAAAATTAAAAATCAGCAATTATTATTACACTTTAAGGCCTGAACTAGCTCGGTAGTTAATGCCCTGAGGGGAAGAACCTGCCTTACTGCAATCATTCCCACTCACTTAAAGATACAGTTGCTAAGAAACTGTCCATCACCCTAGAGAGGGACACCAGATCATTAATGGTTTGGTGACCTTCCTATAGCCAGTTAATTCAAAATGCAGCATTTGACCAATAGATGCTTGCCAGTCAGGAATTGCCCCTGCCTTGGTCATGCTGGGAGGGACCAGAATCATTAAATCACCCAACTAACCTGAGCCCTGGGCTCTTGGCCTCACTGATTTTGTGATGGGAGATGTGAGCTGCAGCTTGTAATGATTTATAATAAAAGAACCTCATGTTGTTTGCAAGGGACTCAGCACCTGGTTGTGATCTTTTGGGGTATCACAATTCGGGCACAACATCATCTTGTTATAGTCCTTCAGCAGAACTGAGAGTTTTTCAAACTGAACCAAAAGCCACAAGCAGACAGAGAAAGAAAGAGAGAGAGAGAAAAAGAGCTAGAGAGACAGATTCAGAAATAGAGAGACCGAGGCCTACAGAAACAAAGATACGAAGTGGAAGAGTCAGAGATAAAGAGGTTACTATTCTCTCTGGTCATTTTCATTGGCATATTCATCAACCTTAAAGCACAACTTCCTATAATACAACTCTAATAGGAATTATATGATCAAACAAGGCAATACCTCCTATTTTTTTTCAGACATTTTCTCACTGGGGACTAAATATGTAAATAGATGAGCTTCAGTGGACATTATAATTCAAATCACCAGGAAGTAAAGAGGATGTAGAGACTTCTAAACTAAAAGAACATAGTTATGCTTATAGTTTGTCATTAAATACAATGAATATAGTCCCAGCAATTTCTAAGTTATAAAGAACAGGATTGCCTTTTTCCTTTGGGAAAAAATGTGGAATATTTCCATAAATCTAAGAAAATGACATCATGAAATTCTTGGCAATTGGATGGAACCAGAAAAAAGCATCCTGGGTGTAATAACTGAAATTCAGAAAGACAAATATATTATGTTTCCACTTACTAGGCGGTCTCCTATTAGTGGCAGAAAAAGTTCCAATAGGCCACTTATTGTGACAAAACCAGGCTTCCACTAGGGGTATTGCTGGCAGTTACTTGAGTTGGGGTCCCAGGAATCCTACCAAAAATTTCAAGAACTCCATGTTGCTCTCTGCCCTCAAATGATAGATCAGTGCTATGTTCTTGGATCCAAAGATATGCTTCCTTCTGTATCAAATATGGTTGCATATAGAGACCAAGAGTCCGATATTATGCACAGAAGACCTTAAAACACACAACTCTAAATGGGATTTCCCTATGAAATTCTCCCTCACCCCAGAGATCTGGAAAGGCTACAGGAGATGAAGCAGGGAGAGTGTCATCAGTAGAGGGAATTGAGGACACAAGGAGAAAAATGACCTGAGAATCAAATTGCAGACTAAGATGTTTCAGCCAGCCTTGATGAGACCTGATAAGCTAAGGTCAGATAGGAGAAGGAGGAGGATGCAGAAGGAAGCATATCCTTGGATCCAAGAACCTAGCACTGACCTATCATTTTACATATAAGAATCTTTTTTACAGTTTCCTTCAAACATGGCCCAGGAATTGTCTTGTTTCCTTCTATTTTGCTGCTTCTAAGGACTCAATATCACAGGGAAACTTCGTCCCTACCACCCTTTTATATCAATAAGAAGGTGAAGGTGCATTTAGTGATTACATGAGTAACTGCTCAGTTCAAAGGCACAACCTAGGAAATGTCAGATCCAAGACCACAGTAGGAGCCCACCTTGTCATTCCGCAAATTCCCCTTAATCTGACATCACTTTTAAGCTTTCTCATTTAGGAAGCTGTCCAATTAAATAAACAGTAAAATATCTTTTCCTACTTGATATTGTCACAGAGGTAAACAGGAGTAAAAGGTATGGGATCTGGATAAACAGAAGAGATAAATGCTTGCTGGGTTTCAAAAGAACAAGTCATATATGCACAGGATCAGAGATACAAGACACTGAGAAAAGTTTGTTATTAACCTTCATGGCAACCTCAAGAGTCTCTCATGTGCTTACTGGCTGAGAGGAAGAATGATGTCAAGAAACAGGTGAAAGGCAGTAAGATTTTCAATAACCATTTATTAAAAGGGCCAAGTAGACAGCCTGTTTGAGAGAAAGGCTGATTGGCCCTAAATGCCTCAATCTGGGCAGCAGAAAGCACTCAACCCAGAGATGTCAGTTCCTGTGTCCAAGACTCTTAGTTCAGGAAAAGTGTCAGATATTTCTTTCAAGTGGTCATTAATAAAGTAAATTGTCCTTGACATGTCAGTTTCACATTATCACTGATTCCATTATAATTTGTTAAATGCTCAGATATGTTTACATTCAGTGAATTAATTACTGGGAAATTGCTGCCTTAACAAGGGAAATCATTGAACAAAAAGAGTTTAATTGAAACTTGCTTATATTTTGAAAAAGACCATTCCTGATATTATATCTGCAAGCAGTCATCTTGTTGTAGCCTTCATCAGAACTGTAAGATTTTCATACTAAACCACAAGTGGCAGACTGAGAGAGAAAAAAACTAGAGGGACAGATTCAAAATAAAGAGACCAAGACCAATAAGATCAATAATATAAAGATACATAGACGCCTTTCAGTGTGGTCACAATCATTTGCATATCAACCTCAAAGCACACCCTCCCACAATATAACTCCAATAGAAATTACATTACCTGACAAGGCCACACATCCTAAACCTTCCCAGATATTTCCTTACTGCTTACTCCACATGTAACTAGATGAGCTTCAAGGGGACATTGCAATTCAAATCAGGAAGTGGAAGAAGATGGACTTCTAGGCTAAAAGAACATAGATATTCCTGATAAATTGTCATTTAATACATTGATACAGTACCAACAACTTAAAGGATTAAAGAACAAGACTGACAATCTCCTTTGAGGAAAATGTGGAATATTTCCATAATGAAGTATTATTCAGCTAAGAAAATGACATCATGGTATTTTTAGGCAAATGGATGGAACCAGGAAAAATCATCCTCAGTGAAGTAACTAAATTGCAGACAGACAAATATAGAATGTATTTACTTATAAAGTGGTCTTCTAATAGTGGAGGTTAAAGTTCAAATAGGCCATCTATTGTGACCAAACCAGGGTTCCACTAGGGGATTTGGGTGGCAGTTAATTGAGTTTTTGGGCCAGAGCATTCTATGGAAATTTTTAAGCAACCCACACTGTAGTTATTAAAATACATTGCTCTGTGCCCTCAACTGATAGATCAATGCCATGTTCTTGGATTCATAGCAATGCTACCTTCTGCATCACATGGGATTGCATACAGACACCCGTAGTCTGATATGCAGAGAGATACCTTAAAACAGCCAGTTCTAAATGACATTTCAAAATGAAATTCTCCATCCACTCAGAACTGTGGTAAGCATGCAGGAGAGGAGGTAGGAAGAGTGTCAAAAGTAGAGGGAATTGAGGACAAAAGGAGAACAATGACCTGGTGGGAATCAGGCTCTAGAGGAAGATGATGCAGCCAGCCTTGATGAGAACTGAGAAGCTCAGTTCAGATAGAAGGGGTAGGAGTACCCCCCTATCAGGGAACTAGAGCAAGGGTCTAGGGGTACAAAAAGGAGGGGGTGGTAATGGAAGAAGGAGAATGAGGGGGCAGCAGAGAAAATAAAATGTGAACAAATCATAATAAATTCATACATAAAAAAAAACCCTGTGATCAAGATGATGAAGTGTAAAGCTCTTCAGGACTTATTGTTTGTACTTGGGGTGTGCCAAGTGTTCAAGTGCAGCAAGGATGAACTCAGTTGGCCATAAGTGTCAGTGTCTGCTTTGATAGTCTATAGGGCAGAGCCTTTCTGAGGCCCTCTGTGGCAAGCTCCTAACTTGTTCCCTGTTTTCTGCTTTTTCTGATATCTATTCTCTTTGCCTTCCAGGATGCGATTGATCATGTTAGCCAGTCTTCCCTCTTGTTTAGTTTCTGTATGTGTAAAGATTTTAGTAAGTTTATCCTACAGTATATGTTCATATAAGTGAGTATATACCATGTGTGTCTTTCTGCTTCTGGGATCACTCACTCAGGATGATCTTTTCCAGTTCCAACAATTAACATGCAAATTTCAAGATTTCTTTGTTTTTTTTAATTGCTGAGAAATATTCCATTGTGTAGATGTATCCTTATTTTGTACTTGAGCCTCTTGGAAATATGCCTAGAGGTAGATAGCTGAATCTTGAGGAAGTGTTATTCTTAGTTGTCTGATAAAGCACCAGATTGATTTTCAGAGTGGTTGTACAAGTTTACTTTCCCAACAGCAATGGAGTAGTCTTCCCCTTTGTCCACAGTTTCTCCAGCATGTGTTGTCACTTGAGGTTTTGATCTTTATCACTCTTATGGGTGTAAGGTGAAATCTCAGGGTTGTTTTTATTTGCATTTCCCTGATGGCTAATGATGGTGAGCATTTCTTTCAGTGTCTCTGCCATTCAATATTCCTCTATTGAAAATTCCCTGTTTAGCTCTGTTCCCCATTTTTTAATTGGATGAATTGATTTGTTGCTTTTCAACTTCTTTAGTTCTTTATATATACTGGTTATTAGACCTCTGTTACATAGAGGCTTGAGAAATATTCTTTCCCAATCTGTAGGCATTCCTTTTGTTTTGATGACAGTGTACTTTCCTTTACAGAAGCTTTTCTGTTTCATGAGGTCCCATTTACTCATTGTTGCTCTTGGAGCCTCTGCTGTTGGTGTTCTGTTCATGAAGTTGTCTCCTGTCAAAATGAGTTCAAGGCTCTTTCTCACTTTTTTCCTAACCAATTTAACATGCCTGTTTTTATGTTGAGATCTTTGATCCACTTAGACTTTAGTTTTGTGCAGGGTGATAAGTATGGATCTATTTGCATTTTTCTACATGTAGACATCCAGTTATACCAGCAGCATTTTTTGAAGATGTTATCTTTTCCCATTGTACGATTTTGGCATTTTTGTTAAAAATCAGGTGTCCATAAGTTTGTGAGTTTATTTCTGGGTCTTCTATTTGTTTCCATTGAACCACCATTCTGTTTCTATGCCAGTTCCATGCAGATTTTATTACTGTTTCTGTATACTACAGCTTGAGATCATGGATGGAGATAGGTCAGATGCTCTTTTATTGTAGACGATTGTTTTATCAATTCTGGCTTTCTTGTTTTTCCATATGAAGTTGAGAAGTATTCTTTCAAGTCTCTAAAGAATTGTGTTGGTAATTTGATGGGAATTGCATTGAATCTGTAGATTGTTTTTGGTAAGATGACCATTTTCACTATATTAATTCTGCCAAGCCATGAGAATGGGAGATCTTTCCAACTCCAACTTCTGGTATCTTCCTCTAATTCCTTCTTCAAACAATTGAAATTTTTTCATACAACTCTTTGACTTGCTTGCTTAGGGTCATACCAAGGTACTTTATGTCTTTGACTGAATAGAAGAACACATTGAAGATATCATCCAATATATCCAATTGGCTCCATCCCAGCTATGCAGAGGTTGTTCAATATATGGATATTCTTCAATGTCACCCAACATATTAACAAAATGAAAGAAAAAAAAACCCACAATCTCTTTAGATGCTGAAAAATCATTTATCAAAATCCAACATCCATTCATTTAAAATATTGGAGAGATCAGAGATACAAGGCATATATGTACACATAGTAAAGGCAATATAGAGCAAGCTTATAGCTGACATCAAACTAAACATAGAGAAATTTAATGTAATCCCACTGAAATCAGAGACAAAGCAATGCTGCCTACTCTCTTGGTATCCCTTCAACATAGTTCTGGAAGTCTTTGCTAGAGCAGTAAAACAAATCAAGGAGATTGAAGGGATAAAAACCATAAAAGAAGTAGTCAAACTGTCAAATATTTTATTTTCCCTCAGTTCTCTTTTTACACTCAGTGATCTTTCTCTGTTTCAGCCAAATCAGTCCCAGGAATTGTCTGGTCTCTCTTCTATTTTCCCTGCTCTTAAACTCAATACAATAGGGAACCCTAGTCACTGCCAGCCTAGTATGTCAATAAGAATGTGAAGGTACATTTAGTGAGTCAAGAGTATCTGCTCCATTTAAAGTCACAACCTAGCAAATGCTGATCCAAGACCACAGTAGGAGACCACTTTATCATTGGGTACGTCCCTTTATTCCAAAATCACTTTGAAGCTTCCCTACTTAGGAAACTCTCCAATTAAACATTAAATTTTCATTTCCTAACTAACATTTTCATAGAGTTAAAGATTAGCAAAGTTGCAGGATCTGAATTAAAGGACAAGATAAAGGCTTTTGGTTTGCACAAGAAAATATCACATGTGCACAGAATAACAGATACAGGACACTGAGGAAATTTTGTTTATTCATCTCTATGGAAACCGCAAGATTCTCTCAGGTGCAAATTGGCTGAGAGGAAGAATGATGTCATGAAACAGGTGAAAGCCAGTAAGAGTATCAGGAACCAGTTATTAAAAGGGCCAAATAGACAGCCTGCTGGAGAGAAGGGTGGTCAGCCCTACATGACTCAGTTTGGATAGCTAAAGGTAGCAACAGAGAGATGACAATTACTGTGTCCAAGACTAACTGTCACATATTTCTTTCAAGTGGTCTTTAATAAAGTCATCTGTCCTTGACATGTGACTTTCACATTATCATAGATTCCATTATTGCTTGTTAAAAGCACAGCTATGTCCTCAGTCAGTCAATTGCTCACTTGGAAAATGTTCCCATATCAAGGCAACATTTTTTTTTTTTTTACAAAAATTTTTCATTTGGGCCTTGTTTATATTTTGACAGGGGATGGTATATACAGCTCTCAGGACTGGTGGCTTCTTTTTTGGGGCAATGCCATGATGTGGCAAGTATGACCTTAGTTTTCTTTAAGGGACTTGGCACTGAGACTATTATCATGTTCCAATGAGTATATGAAGAACACATACTTCAATTGATATATTTTTAAAAATTGACACATGGATAGGAATTTGAACATGGGAGCATTGGAAAAGGAGTGTAATGTATATAATATGAAATTCCCACATAAGCAATAAAAATAATATGTTGACTTTTACAATGACTTTTAACATGTTGAATAAATATCTGCTAAAGGAGGACAGAGTTTGACTTTGTAAGGCATGCTCTCCAATAACTCATTTTGTATCAGAGAATCCTAGCCATGAACAAGTGGTTAGGCAACTCACTCAGACCCCATGAGCTTAGGTGGCACCTCTAAACAAGCATTCCTGACACTAACACTACATTTAGAGGGTTTGTCTGGAGGACCATAGCAAGAAACAGAGCTGCTATTGTGTCCTATACATATAGCACAGACACATTTCACTGTACTGATTGCCCAGTTTTAACTGTAACCCCCAGGAACAAGAGGGTTCCTCATTGACCACTGACACAACTGCCAATCTAGCCAGATCACCCAAGGCAATCCTGCTCAACACTAGTGTAGAACAGCACCAGCTGTCAAATAATTTATTGCCCATTAGTTCTCGGTTACACACATCAATCTTTCTGTTTCAGCCAAACCAGTCTCAGAAATTTTCTGGTTTCCTTCTCATTTTCCTCAAGATTTTCTCAGGTACAGATTGGCTGAAAGAAAGAATGATGTCAACACACAGGTGAAGGCCAGTAAGAGTTTCAGGAGCCAGTTATTAATGAGGCCCAGTGGACAAAATGCTTGTGAGAGAGGCTGAGCAGCCCTACATGCCTTATTCAAGGCAGCTGAAAGCAAAAAACCAGAGTGATTGTACAAGTTTACATTCCCACCAGCATTGGAGGAGGGTTCTCCTTTCTCCACAACCTCTTCAGCATGTGTTGTTTTCATCTTGGCCATTCTGATGGGTGTAAGGTGAAACCTCAGGGTTGTTTTGATTTGCATTCCCTAATGGCAAATGATGTTGAGCATTTCTTTAAGTGTTTTTCTGCCATTTAATATTCCTCTACAGAGAGTTCTCCATTTGGCTCTGTTCCCCATTTTTAATTGGATTACTTTGTTTGCTGCTTCTCAGCTTCTTTAATTCTTTATATATACTGGACATTAGCCCTCTGTTATACTGGAAATCAATCTGGAACTTTCTCAGACAACTAGGAATAGCGCTTCCTCAAGATCCAGCCATTCCACTCCTAGGCATATATACAAAAGAGGTTCAAGTACACAATAATGACATTTGATCAACCATGTTTATAGCAGCTTTATTTTTTCCATAATTTTATTTTTCTCATTAGTTACATTTTGTTAATTCTGTATCCAAGCTGTATCCCTCATTCCCTCCCCAATCCCACCCTCCCTCCCTCATCTCCTCCCTGCCCCGTTCCAAGTCCACTAATAGGGGAGGACCTCCTCCCCTTTCTGGAAACCACCCAGATGCCCCTCAACTGAGGAATGGATGCAAAAATTGTGGTACATCTACCCAATGGAATATTACTCAGCAATCAAAGATAAGGAAATTATGAAATTTTCAGGTAAATGGTGGGACCTGGAAAGGATAATCCTGAGTGAGCTGTCCCAGAAGCAGAAAGACGCACATGGTATATAATCACTCATATAGAAATATAATATAGGATAAACCTACTAAATTGTGCATCTAAAGAAACTAATCTAGGGAGAGGACCCTGACAAAAATGTTCAATCCCATTCAGAAAGGCAAAAAGGATGGACATCAGAAGAAGAAGTCGAAAACAGGAAACAAGTTAGTAACCTGCCACAGAGGGCCTCTGAAAGGCTCTGCCCTTCAGACTATCAAAGCAGACCCCGAGACTTATGACAAACTGTTGGGCAGAGTGCTTAGAATCTTAAGTAAGAAGTGGGAAATAGTAAGATCTGGAGAGGGCAGAAACTCTACAAGGAGAGTAAGAGAACCAGAAAATTGAACACAGGGGTCTTCACCAAGTGTCATACTCTAACCAAGAACCATGCATGGAGATAACCTAGAACCCCTGCACAGATGTAGCGCATGTCCGTTCAGTGTCAAAGTAGCCTCCATATTAATGGGAAGAGAGAGTGCATCTGACATAATCTGATTGGCCTGCTCTTTGACCACCTCCCCCTGAGGAGGGAGCAGCCTTACCCAGGCCACAGAAGATGACAATACAGCCACTCTGATATGATCTCATAGGCTAAGATCAGAAGGAAGGAGAGGAAGACCTCCATTATCAGTGGACTTGGGGAGGGGCATGCATGAATTTAGGGAGGGAGGATGGAATTGGGATGGGAGGAGGAAGGGGTTTTATGGGGTGATACAAAGAGAATAAAGTATAATTAAAAAAATTAAAAAAAAAGAAAGCACAAAACTCAGAGGAAAGATCCTGTGTCCAAACTCTTATTTTTGGAAAAATGTCATGTATGTCTTCAAGTGATCATTAAAAACTCACGTGTCTTTGACCTGTTAGTTTCACCTTATCACAGATTACATTAGTATTTGATAATGCACACATATGTCCTCAGTCAGTGAATTACTTACTTTGAAAATTCTTCCTGAACAAGGCAATTCTTTGAACAAAAATAATTTAATTGGAACCTTGCTTATATCGTTGCAGAGACCATCCATGATGTCACGTCAGCAAGCAGTCATTTTGTTGTTGTCCTTCAGCAGAACTAATGGCTTTTCATAATGAACCACAAGAAGCAGGCAGAGAGAGGGAGACAGACAGAGACAGAGAAAGACATAGACAGATTCAGAAATAGAGAGATTGAGACCAACAGAAAAAAAGATGTAAAATGATAGAGACCCAGAGACAGAGACTCCATTCTGTCTGGTCACTTTCACTGGCATATCAACTTCAAAGGACACCATCCTATATTATAACTCTAATCGAAATATATTATCTAACAAAGCCATTATTCCTAACCCTTGCCACACATTTCTTCACTGGGGAGTCAACATGTAAATAGTTGAGATTCAGAGGGACATTGCAATAAAAATCACCATGAGGCAGAAGATGATGGAGGGACATCTATGCTAAATGAACATAGTAAATCAATAGTTTGTCATTCAATACAAAGATTTAAGTCCCAACAACTTCCAAGTTCTAAAGAACAGGACTGACAATCTCCTTTTGGGAAAATGTGGAATATTTCCATAAGGAAGTATTATTTTGCTACGAAAATAACATCATGATATTTTCAGGCAAATTGATAGAACCAGGAAAAATCATCCTGGGTGAAGTAAATAAATGTAGAAAGAGAAATATGTTATGTATTCACTGTTTAGGAGGTCTCCAAATGGTACTGAATAAAATTCCAATAGGCTACCTCTTGTGACCAAACCAGTCTTAAACTAGGGGGATTGTGTGGCAATGAATTGAGTTGTCGTGCCAGGTATATTATGAAAATTTTCAAGCCACCCAGGCTGTTGTTATTAAAATATGTTGCTCTCTAGCCTCAACTGATAGATCAGTATCATGGTCTTGTATCCACAGAGATGATTCCTTCTGCATCAAATAAGATTGCATACAGACACCCACAGTCCAATATTATTCAGAAAGAGACATTAAAACACCCAGCAATGAATGGGATTTCCCTATCAAATTCTCCCTTCCCTCAGAGATCTGAGAAGTCTGCAGGAGAGGAGGCAGGAAGAGTGTCATAATTAAAAGCAATTGAGGACACAAGGAGAACAATGCTCTGTAAATAAGGCTTAAGAGAAACATGATATAACCAGACATGTTGAGACCTGATTAGCTAGGGTCAGATACAAGGGAGAGGAGGACTTTTCCTATCAGGGAACTCTAGAAATGTCCTAGGAGTAGAAGAAGAAGGGTAAGTTGGTTGGAAGGAGAAGAGGAAGGGGGAACAGAAGGAGTACAATGTGAACAAATTGTAATAAATAAATACATAAGAAAAACTTTGGTCAAGGGGATGAAGTATAGAGCTCTTCTGTACTAATGGCTTCTTCTTCAGGGTGGTCCCAGGGTGTGGCAAGGATGAACTCAGGTTTCTTTAAGGGACATTGCACTAAGACTCTGATCATATTCCAATGAGTAGATAAAAAACACATACTTGAATTGATCCATTTTAAAGAAAAAAAATTACTGTGACACATGGGAAAGAATATGAACCTGGGAGAAATGGAAAAGTAGTATATATGAATTTCCTATATAATCAAAAAAATATATTGACAACTTTTATAATAATTTTTAATATGGAAAAAATATTTCTCTCAAGGAGTGCAGAGTTGGCTTTGTAAGGCATGCTTTCCAGGAACTCATTACGTAGCAGAGAATCCTAGCCATAAACTAGTGTTTACCCAGCTACCTTAGACCCCGTTAACTCAGGTGGCACCTCTCAACAAGCAATCATGACACTAACACTATGTTTAGAGGGTTTACTGGAGGAAACACAGCTGCTCTTCTGTCCTATACATAAAACATGGACCCATTTTTCTGTCCTGAAGACCCAGTTTTAACTTCAAACCCCTGGGTCAAGAGGGTTGCTTACTGACTACAGAATAGGACAGAGTTGCAAATCCAACTAATTCAGTTGGCAACAATAGTGTGGAACATCACAAGCTGTCAAAGAGTTTATTGCCCCTTAGTCCTACTTTTATGTACACGGATCTTTTTTTTTTTTTTTTTTTTTTTTTTTCTGTTTCAGCTAACAATCCCCAGGAATTTTGTGGTTTGCATCACTTTTCCTGCTCTTAAAGACTCAATACCTCAGGGAACCCTAGACACTGCCAGCCTAATATGTTAATAAGAATGTGAAGGTACATTTAGTAAGTGAGTAACTGCTCAGTTCAAAGTCACAACCAAGGATATTTCAGATCCAAGAATACAATAGAAACCACCTTGTCATTCAGTACATTCCCCTTAATCCCACATCACTTTAAAGCTTCCACTTAGGAAGCTGTCCAATTAAATAAACATTAAAGTTTCATTTCTTACCTGACATTGTCACAGAGGTAAACAGGAGTAAAGGTGTGGGATTTCGATAAAGGGACAAGATAATGGCTTGTTGGGTTTCACAAGAAAATGTTACATGTGCACAGGATCAGAGATACTGGACAGTGAGGAAAGTTTGTTTACTCATCTCCATGGAAATCTCAAGATTTTCTCAGGTACAGATTGGCCGAGAGGGAGAATGTTGTAAATGAACATCGGTACAAAGTCCCAATTTATTTCTAATATCAGAGATCAGACCTCTACTCTTGCCTGATGCATCTAAAACAAAAAGGGGGAACTGTAGAGAGCTGCGGAATGCTATGCCTTAAAGATGGAGCTGGTTTCCGCCTTCCACCTTCCTGATGGTGAGTGCTCTCTGTCAGGAACAATTCCACATTTGGCTAAGGCTGAGGATCTGGCTTGCTTCCATGTATGTAGACCTATCTGCACTGCCCACGTCGCATGCCTGGGTTGGCTACCCAGAGGCTATTTAAGCTGTGGGCTGGCTTTCCCCAGGGTCCGAGAATTGTTCAAGGTTTCTGAATAAACTGCATTGAAAAAAAAATAAAAGAAATAGGTGAAAGCCAGTTAGAGTTTCAGGAGTCAGTTATTAATGAGGCCAAGTGGACAGTGTGTTTATGAGAAAGGATGAGCAGTCATACATGGCTCAATCTGGGAAGCTGAAAGCATAGGTCAGAGAGATGATAGTTACTGTGTCTAGGACTCTTAGTTCAGGAAATGTGTGACAGATTTGACAAGTGTCAAAGACTAACTTGTCTTTTACATGTTAGTTTCAAATTATCACAGATAATATTATTATTTGTTAAATGCACAGATATGTCCTCAGTAAGTGAATTCCTTACTGGGAAAATACACCCTGATCAAGGCAACACTTTGAACAAAAAGCATTTAATTGGAACCTTTTATATATGTTTAAAAAGAACATTAACGATGTCAAGTCAGTAAGCAGTCATTTTGTTGTTGTTCTTCTGTATAACAGAGCTTTTCATACTGAACCACAAGCTGCAGACAGAGAAAGGGAGACAGAGAAAGAGCTAGAGATACAGAATCAGAAATAGAGAGACAGAGATCAACAGAAACCAAGATATAAAGTGGCAGAGACTGAGAGATTTCTATCATTCCATTCTGTGTGTTCACTTTCATTGGCCTATCAAACTCACAGCAAACCCTTCTATAATATAACTACAATAGGAATTACATTATCAAACAAGGCCATAAATCTTAACCCTTCTCAGACATTTCTTTACTGGAGACTCTACCTGTAAATAGAGGAGCTTAAAAGTGGCATTGCAATTAAAATCACCAGGAATGGAAGAAGATGGAGGGACTTCTAGGTTAAAAGAACTAGTTATATTGATAGTTTCTCATTCAATACTAGGAGTAAAGTCCCAGCAACTTCCAAGGACAAAAGAACTGGACTGACAATCTCCTTTGGGGAAAATGTGAAATATCTCCATTAAGGAGTATTATTCAGCTAAGAAAATGACATCATGATATTTTCAGGCAAATCAATGGAACCAGGCACAATCATCCTGGGTAACTAAAATGCAGAAAGACAAACATGGTATGTAGTCACTAATTAGGCCTCCTAATAGTAGGGGATAAAGTTCCCATAGGCCATCTATTGTGACCAAACCAGTCTTCCACTAGGGGGACTGGGTGGCAGCTAATTGATTTGTTGGGGCAGGGCATCTTACTGGGCTGTTGTCATTAAAATATGTTGCTCTCTGCCATCAACTGATATATCCTTGTGATATACTTGTTTACACAGAGATGCTATCTTCTGCCTTAAATGTGATTGCATACAGAAACCCAAGTACAATAGTATGCAGAGAGAGGCCTTAAAACACCCAGCTGTAAATGTTATTTCCCCTCCCCTTATAGCACTGGGAAGCCTGCAGGAGAAGAGGCATGAAGAATGTCAGAAGTAGAGGGAATTGAGAATACAAGGAGAACAATGCCATGATAATCAGACTGCAGAGGAAGACAATTGAGCAAGCTTTGATGAGACCTGATAATATAGGGTCAGCTAGATAAGGGAGGAGAACCTCCATTATCAGGGACCTGGAGAAAAGGCATAGCTGTAGGAAAGGGAGCCTGGATGGTAATGAAGGAGATGAGAGAGGAGGCAGCAGAGGATATACAAAGTGAACAAATTGCAATAAATTAATTTTACATAATAACAACTGTGATCCATGAGATGAAGTCTAGAGCTCTTCAGGACTGATGGCTTCTCCTTTTGGGGAGGGGAAAAGGGTGTGGCAAGGATGAACTCAGTTTTCTTTAAGGGACTTGGCACTGAAACTCTGATCATGTTCCAGTGAGTAGACAAATAATATGTACTTGAAGTGAAGTAATTTCAAGAAAAAAAAAAAAAAAAAACGTTTTAGTGTGACACATGGGAAGGATTTTGGACCTGGAAGCAATGTAAAAGGATTGTGATGTATGTTACATGAAAATATCACATAATCGATAAAAAATAGTATGTTGACAACTTTTACAATGACTTTTAACATGGAGAAAACATTCCCATTAAAGAGGGCAGAGTTTGAATTGTAAGGCATGCTTTCCAGGAATTCATTATGTAGCAGAGTACCCGAGCCATGAACTACTGTTTATCCAGTGACCTCAGACCCCATGAGCTCAGGTGGCACCTCTAAATTACCAGTCCTTGCACTAACACTACATGCAGAGGGTTTGTCTGGAGAACCACAGCAGGAAATAGAGCTATTCTTGTGTCCTAGGCATACAACACAACAAGACACGTTTCACTGTCCTCAGGGCTCAGTTTTAATTCTAAAACCCAGGACCAGGAGGATTACTCACTGACCACTGTGTACAGCACAGCTGCCAATCCAGTCAAGTCAGCCAAGGCAACCCTGCTCAAAGAGAGTTGCCAACACTAGTGTGGAATAACACCATCTGTCAAAGAGGCTATTGCCCCTCAGTTCTCCTTTTACATACATTGATCTTTCTCTCTTTCAGCCAATCCAGTGCCAGGAATTGTCTGGTTTCATTCTTTTTTCCATGCTCTTAAAGACTCAATACCCTTAGAGAACCCTGAACCCTGAAGTCCTATTATACCAATAAAAATGTGAAGTTCCATTTAGGGATTTTGCAAGTAACTGCTCAGTTCAAAGTCACAACCTAGGAAATTTCAGATCCAAGATCACACTAGGATTCCACCTTGTCATGTGGTACATTCCCCTTAATCCAACATCACTTTGAAGCTTCCCATTTAGGAAGCTATCTAAATCAATAAGATACACAGGAGCAAATGTGTGGGATCTCAATAAAGAAATGAGATAAAGGCTTGTTTGGGTTTCACAAGAAAGAATAACATGTGTACAAGACCAGAGATACTGGAAAATAAGGAAAGTTTGTTTACTCAAGTCCATGGAATCCTCAAGATTGTCTCAGGTGCTGATTGGCTGAGAGGGAGAATGATGTCATGCAACAGGTGAAAACCAGTAAGAGTTTCAAGAGCCAGATATTAAGTGGGCCAAGTAATGTGCTTGAGAAAAAGGGTGAGCAGCCCTACATGCCTCAGTCTAGCTAGCTGAAAGCAGACAACCTAGAGATGACTGTTCCTTTGTTGAAGACTTAGTTAAGGAAAAATGTCTCATATTTCTTTAAAGTGGTCATTAAAAAAGCCATGTGTCCGTGACTTGTGGATTTCACATTGTCACAGATTCCATTATTATTTGTTAAATTCACAGATATGTCCTCAGTCAGTGAATTACTTATAGGGAAAACCATCCCTGACCAAACCAAATTTTTGAAAGAAAAGCATTTAATTGGCACCTTACTTATATGTTTACAGAGGCCATCTAGGATGTCTAGTCAGCAAGCATTCATCTTGTTGTAGTCCTTCAGCAGAACTGAAAGCTTTTCATACTGAAACTGAAAGTGGCAGGCAGAGAGAGGGAGACAGAAACAGAGAAAGAAAGAGATAGACAGATTCATAAATAGACCAAGACCAACAGAATCAAAGTTATAGAGTGAAAGAGACCAAGAGACTATATTAGGTCTGATCAATTTTATTGTCATATCAACCTCAAAGCATACCCTACTATATAATATAACTCCAAAAGGAATTATATTATCTAACAAGGCCATAACAAAACATTTCCTCTCTGGGAACTCCACTCTTAAATAGATGAGCTTCAAGTTTACATTGTATTTCAAATCACCAGGAAGTGGAAGAAGATGGAGGTAAAAGAGTAAAAGAGTAAAAGAACATAGTTATCCTGAATATTTGTCATTCAATACAACGAATAAATTCCCAGCAACTTCCAAGGAATAAAGAAGAGGAATGACACTCTCCTTTGGGAAAAAATGTGCAATATTTCCTTAATGGAGTATTCTTCAGCTAAGAAAATGACAACATATTTTCAGGCAAAAGGATGGAACCAAGAAAAATCATCTTGGGTAAAGTAACTAAAATGCAGAAAGACAAATATGGTATATATTCACTTATTAGGAGGTCTTCTAATAATGGGGGAAAAATTCAAATAGGCCATCTATTGGGATCAAAACAGTCTTCAACTAGGGATATTGGTTGGCAGTTAATTGAGATGTTGGGCCAGGACATCCTTTGGAAACTATCAAGCCACAGATGGTGTGGTCATTAAAATATGCAAAATTCTGTGCTGAAACCATTTGGCCCTGGGCTTTTTTTTGGATGGGAGACTTTTGATGACCACTTCTATTTCCTTAGGGGATATAGGACTCTTTAATTGATTAACCTGTTCTTGATACAGCTTTAGTAAGTGGAATCGAACAAGAAAATTGACTATTTATTTTAGATATTCAAATTTTGTGGCATATAGACTTTTGAAGCAAGTCCTGGTGATTGTTTGGATTTCCTCAGTGTCTATAGTTATGTCCCCTTTTCATTGCTGATTTTGTTGATTTTGATGGTATCTCTCTGACTTTTAGTTAGTTTAGCAAAGGGTTTTTCTATCTTGTTAATTTTCTCAAAGAACCAGGTCGTGGTTTCATTGATTCTTTGAATTGTTTTATTTGTTTCTAATTTATTGTTTTCAGTCCTGAGTTTGATTATTTCCAGCCATCTACTCTTTGGTGTGTCTGCTTCTTTTTTTTCTAGGGCTTTTAAGTGAGCCATTAAGTTGCTTGCATGAAATGTTTTGAATTACTCCTTGAAGGCACTTCAGTGCTATGAACTTTCCTCTTAGGAATGCTTTCATTGTATTCCATATTATGATTTCACAATGTTATTATGATATCACAATGATATTATGACATCACAATGATATTATAAAATAATTGTGGTATGACATCACAAAACTATTATAACATCATAATGTTATTATGACCTCAACAGGCTACTATGACCTCAAAAAGAATTATGATCTCGACATGGTATTATGACACCCCAAAGGTATTATGACATCACAATTCTATTATGATATCACAAAGCTATCATGACATCACAATGGGATGACATCTAAATGGTATTATGAAAACACAATCATATGACATCACAGTGGTGTATGATTTCAGAATGGTATGATGACATCCCGATGGTTTGGGGACTTCACAATGCAATCATGACCTCAAAATGGTATTATGACATCACAATGCTGTTATCACATCATAAAGACATCATGACATCAATATTCATCATGACATTCCAATGCTATTCTGAAACAACAATGTTAATATGACATCAGAATGCTTATAATGACATCACAAAAGTATTATGTCATCACAATCTTGTTAAGATGTCACAATGCTATGATTACATCAAAATGGTGTCATGACATACCAATGGTATTATTACAAAACAATGCTATTATAATATCACAATGCTATTGTGATGTATGACTTCACAACAGGGTGAGTTCACAATGTTATTATGATATCATAATGCTATTATGATATTATAATGTTATTATGACATGATTGTGTTAGGACAACAAAATAGAACTTTGATATCACAAAGCTATTCTGACATCACAGTGCTATTATGACCTCAAAAGGATATTATTACTTCAAAATGCTGTCATGATATCACAATGTTATTATGACATCACAATGCTCTATAACTTGAAAATGGTATTAAGACATCACAATACTATCATGATGTCATAATTTTGTTATGACTTCACAATTCTATAATGACATTACAACACTATTATGATATAGCAATGGTATGACATGCCAATTCTGTAATGATATCACAATGGTAATATGACATTAGAATTCTATTATGATTTCACAATGCTATTATTATATCTCAATGCTATTATGACATCATAATGATATGATGTCACAATTGTATATGACATAATTGTGTTATGATATCACAATGGAATTATGACATTACAATGCAATTATGACTTCACAGCTGTATGAATTTACAATATTAGGACATCTCATTTCTATGATTATATCACAATGATATTATGACCTCAATAATTAACTATGACATCATAATGCTATGACATATATATGCTAATTTTATAATGATAACACAATGCTATTTTGACCTCAATAATAAATTATGACATCACAATGCTATGATATCTATATGCTATTTGACATCACAATGATATAATAATCACAATAGTGTTGATATCACAATGTTATTATGACTTCACAAAACTATTATGATATCTCAATGGCATTAAAATTCAAAATTATATGATATCACAATGCCATTATGACATCACAATATTATGATGACTTCACAATGCTATTACAACATTTTTTGATAGGATATTACAATTCTATTATGACTTCTCAAAGGTATGACTTTACAATGGTTTAGAACATGTCAATGTTATGAAGATATCACAATGCTATTAGGCCACTATCACAACAGTGTTATGACTTCACCATGCTATTATGACATTACAATACTACTATGACATCACTATGGTATTATGACTTTATAATGGTATTTTGACATCACCATGCTACATCACAATGGTATTACAATGTGAATGTGGAATGTCATCAGAAAGGATATTTGATATGAAAATATGAAGAAATCCCAAAGCTATTACTTCACAATGCTCTGATGACATCCCAATGCTACTATGAAATCACAATGGCATCATGCCATCATATGGCATCATATCAAAATTATTCATGACTTCCCAATGCTATCATGACATCACAATACTACTACGACATGATTATGCTCTGACATCCCAATGTATTTTTGACATAACAATGATATTATGACATCAGAAAGCTATTATGACAAAGCAATGCTATTATAACATCACAGTGCTATTATTACTTCATAATAGTATGAATTAACAATGGTATTAAGACATCACAATGATATGATATCACAATGCTATTGTGACATAAGAATAATATTATGAAATCCAAAGGTATTATGACTTTAGAATAGTGTTAAGATACCACAATGCTATGATGACATCAAATTGGTGTCATAACATCCCAGTGGTATTATGACAAAGCAATGCTATTATAACATCACAATGCTATTATGACTTCACAAACAGATAAGTTCATAATGGTATTATGACATCACAATTATCACATGATAATCTCCTCAGATGCTGGAAATCATTTGACAAAATCCAACATCCATTCATGTTTAAACTATTGGAGAGGTCAGGATATAAGGCACATACAGGAAGCCTATAGGCAACAACAAACTAAACAGAGAGAAACTTAAAGCAATCCCACTGAAATCAGGGACAAGGCAAGGCTGCCCACTCTCTATATATCTTAGATCTGGAAGGCCTAGCTAGAGCAATAAGACGATTAAAGGAGAACCAGAGGATACAAATTGGATAGAAAGGAGTCAAATCATCTTTTTTTTGTGTGTGATTTTGTTTTATTTTCTTCAATGCAGTTTATTCAGGAACATTGAACAATCCTCGGACCCCGGGGAAAGCCAGCCCACAGCTTAAATAGCCTCTGGGTAGCCAACCCAGGCGTGCCACGGGGGCAATGCAGATAGGTCCACATACATGGAAGCAAGCCAGATCCTCGGCCTTAGCCAAATGTGGAGTTGTTCGTGACAGAGAGCACTCACCATCGGGAAGGTGGAAGGCGGAAACCAGCTCCATCTTTAAGGCATAGCATTCCGCAGCTCTCTACAGTTCCCCCTTTTTGTTTTAGACGCATCAGGCAAGAGTAGAGGTCTGATCTGTGATATTAGAAATAAATTGGGACTTTGTACAGATGTTCATTTAGGTGTCATCCACCCAAGGAGCATCAGACCGTCCGATACCTTTTTCTCAGAGGCGGGACATGGGGCATCAACCCGCATGCAATCAGACATGCTCTTCTCTGGGTCCAAAGCGGCTGACCCTGAGTGCAGTGCTTCAAATCATCATTTTTAAAGATGATATGATAGTATACCTGAGTAAACCCAAAAATTCTACTAGAGAACTTTTACAGGTAATAAACACCTTCAGCACAGTGGCTGTATACAAAATTAACTAAAAAAAATCAGTAAACCTCCTGTATGAAAAAGCCAAAAGGCCAAGTAAGAAATTAAGTAAACAAAAGGAATTATATTATCTAACAAGTGTTCCTCCAAAACATTCCCAGACATTTCCTCACAAGGGATTAAACATGTAAATATATGAGCTTCAATTGGACATTTCGATTTAAATCACCAGGAAGTGGAAGAAGATGAAGGGTCTTCTACGAAAAAAGTACACAGTAATCCTGATAGTTTGTTATTCAATACAATGATTAAAGTCCCAGCAACATCTAAGGACTAAAGACAGGACTGACAATCTAATTTGGGGAAAATGTGGAATATTTCCATAAGGGAGTATTATTCATCTAAGAAAATGACATCATTATATATTCAGTCAAATGAATGAAACAAGAAAAAATCATCCTGGATGAAGTAACTAAATTGCAGAAAGGCAAATACGGTATGTATTCAGTTATTAGCAGGTCTCCTAATAGTGGCAGATTAAGTTCCACTAGGACATCTATTTTGACCAACCCATTTTCTAACTAGAAGGATTTTGTGGCAGTTGAGTTGTGGGACAATGGCATCCTATGGAAAATTTCAAGCAACCCATGTTGTTAATGTTAAATATGTTGCTCTCTAACCTCAAATGGTAGATCAGTGCCATGTTCTTGCATCCATAGAGATGGTTCCTTCTGCATCAAATGGGATTGCATATAGAGACAGTCCAATATTATACAGAGATAGACCTTAAAACACCCAGCTCTAAATGAGATTTCCCCATGAAATACTCTCTGTTCTCAGAGCTCTGGGAAGCCTGCAGGAGAGGAGGCAGGAAGAGTGTCATAAGTAGAGGGAACTGAGGACATGAGGAGAACAATGCCATGAGATTCAGGCCTCCTAGGAAGGTGATGCAGCCAGCCTTGGTGAGATCTGATAAGCTAGTGTCAGATAGAAGGTAGATCAGGGCCTCCCCTATCTTTCCCTATCTGCCCTAGAGAAAGGGCATAGGGAAAGAAAAAGGAGGGCAGGTGGGACTGAAAAAAGAAGAGCGGGGCAGTGAATAGATACAAATTATGAATAAATCATAATATATAAATAGTTAAGTAAAACTGTGATTAAGGTGATAATGTATAGAGCTTTTCAGTACTGATGGCATCTTTTGGGGGTGGTACCAGCATGCAGCATGGATGAACTCAGTTTTCTTTAAGGTACTTGGCACTGAGAATCTGATCATTTTGTAATGAATATATGAATAAAACATACTTCAATTGATATATTCTAAAGAAAAAAATATTAATGTGACACATGTGAAGGAATTTGAACCTTGGAACAATGGAAAAGGAGTGTAATGTATAATATATGAAATTCCCATATAATCAATAAAAATATGTTGACAACATTTATAAGGACTTTTAACATGGAGAAAAGATTCCTGTAAAGGGAGGCAGAGTTTGACTTTATAAGGCATGCTTTCCAGGAACTCCTTATGTGGCAGAGAATCCTAGCCATGAACTAGCAGTTACCCAGGTACCTGAGGCACCATGAGCTCAGGTGTCACCTCCGAACAAAAGTCCTGGCACTAACAGTATGTTTAGAAGTTTTGTCTGGAGGAGCACAGCAAAAAACACAGCAGCTCTGTGTGCTAGGCATATAACACAGACCCATTTTTTGTCCTAAATTACTGTTTTTAACTGTAAACACCAGGACCAGAAGGCTTGCTCACTGACCACTGAGTATGACACAGCTGCAGATCTAGCCAGGACAGCCAAGGCAATCCTGGTCATAGAGGTTTACCAACACTAGTGTGAAACAGCACCAGCTATCCACTACTTTATTGGCCTTTATTTCTCCTTTTACACTCAAAGTATTTTCCCTGTTTTAGGCAAACCAGTTGCAGGAATTATCTGTTTTCCTTCTCTTTTCACTGTGCTTAAAGACTCAATACCCCAGGGAACCCTAGACCCTGCCAGCCTAGGATATCAATAAGAAGGTGAAGGCCTATTTAGTGAGTATGCAAATAAGTACTCAGTTCTAAGTTATAACCTAGGAAATTTCATATCCAAGAGGACAGTTAAAGACCACTTTGTCATTTGGTTTATTCCCCTTAGTTCCACATCACTTTGAAGCTTCCCTAATTAGGAAGCTTTCCAATTAAATAAACATTAAATTTTCATTTCACACCTGATGTTTTCACAGAGGTAATCAGGAGTGAAGTTGTGGGAACTGCATAAAGGGATGAGATTAAGACTTTTTGGGTTTAATAAGAAAATGTCAGGTATGCACAGGATTAGAGACATTGAGGATATTTCTTTACTTATCTCCATGGAAACCAGAAGATTCTCTCAGGTACAGATTGGCTGAGAGGAAGAATAATGTCATGAAACAAGTGAAAGCCAATGAGTGTTTCAGGAGACAGTTATTAAAAGGGCCAAATGGACAACCTGCTTGAGAAAAGGCTGAGCAGCCCTACATGCCATAATCTGGGCAGCTGAAAGCACACAACTCTGAGATGACTGTGGCTGTATCCAAGACTCTTAGTTCAGGCAAAGTGTCACTTATTTCTTCCAAGTGGTCATTAATAAAGTCAGGTGTCCTTGACATGTGACTTGGATATCATCACTGATTCCATTATTATTTGTTAAATGCAGAGATATGTCCTCAGTTAGTGAATTACTTACTGCAAAAATGCTCCCCTACCAAGACAAATCTTTGGGAAAAAAAAAACAACTTAAAAATTGTGACCTTGCTAATATTTTTACAGAGACCATCCAGGACTTTTTGTCAACAAGCACTTCACTTGTAGTCTGTTATCAGAACTGAGAGATTTTCATACTGAACCACAGGTGGCAGGCTGATAGAGGGAGACTGAGATAGATAGAAATAGCTAGAGAGACATATTCAGAAATAGAGAGACTGATACCAAAAGAAACAAAGATAAAAATTGGCAGAAACCTAGATACACAAAATCCATTCTATCTGGTCTCTTTCATTTCCATATCAGTCTCAAAGCACACCTTCCTATAAAATAACTCCAATTATATTATCTAACAAGGTCATTCCTCCTTACCTTTAAATACATTTCCTCACTGGAGATTCCCCATGTAAATAGATGAGATTCAAGGGGACTTTGAAATTCAAATCACAAGGAAGTTGAAGAAGTTGGATGGAATTCTAGGCTAAAATAAAATACTTATTGTGATAGTTTGTAATTCAAAACAATAATTAAATTCCCAGCTCCTTTGATGAAAATGTGGCATATTTCGATAAAGGGAGTATTCTTCAGCTAAGAAAATGACATCTTGATATTTTCAGGCATATATATGGAACCAGGAAAAATAATCCTAGGTGCAATAAGTAAATGTAGAAAGACAAATATACTACATATTCACTGATTAGTAGGTCTCCTAATAGTGGGGTATGATGTTACAATAGGACATCTATTGTGAACAAACCAGTCTTCTACAAATGGGACTGGGTGGCAGTTAATTGAGTTGTTGTGCCTGGGCAACCTATGGAAATTTGCAAGCCACCCAGGCTGTTGTTATTAAAATATGTTTTCTGGGCCCTCAATTGATAGATCAGTGCCATGTTCTTGGATCCACAGAGATCTTTCTTCATCTAATGGGATTTCATACAGAGACCCACAATCTGATATTATGCACAAAGAGACCATAAAACACCCAGCAATGTATAGGATTTCCCTATGAAATTCTCCCTCCCCTCAGAACTCTGGGAAGCATGCAGGATGCAAGAAGAGTGCCATAAGTAGATGGAATTGAAGACACAAGGAGAACAGGAGAATCGGACCTCAGAGGAATATGATGAAGCCAGCCTTGATGAGACCTGATAAGCTAGGTCAGACATGAGGGTGAGGAGGACATCCCATCTCAGGAAAGTAGAGAAAGGGCATTGGTTTAGAAGAAGTAGGGTAGGTGGCACTGGAATGAGAAGGGGGGCAGCAGAGAAAATAAAATGTGAAGAAATCATAATAAATAAGCACATAAGAAATTCTGTGATCAAGATGATGAAGTATAGACCTCTTCTGGAATGATGGCCTCTTCTTGGGGGTAGTCCCAGGATGTGGCAAGGATGAACTCATGTTTCTTTAAGGGACTTTGCACTGAGAATCTAATCCTGTTCCAATGAGCAGATGAAAACCACATACTTGAATTTATGTATTTTAAAGAAAAAAATTACTTAGATTCATGGGAAGGAAATTGAACATGGGAGCATGGAAAACTAGTATATTATATAAATCTCCCATATGATTAATAAAAAATATAGGTTAATAACTTTTATAATGACTTTTAACATGGAGAAAAAAAATTCCTCTCAAGGAGGGCAGAGTTTGACTTTGTAAGGCATGATTTCTAGGAATTCATTATGTAGCAGAGAATACTACCTATGAATTATTGTTACTCAGCTACCTCAATCCTCATGACCTCATGTGGCACCTTGGATCAAGCAGTCCTAAAACTAGAGCCTGTACTGTTCCTGTTCTGTTCAGAAAGTTATCTCCTGTGCCAACGAGTCCATGGCTCTTCCCCTCTTTTTTCTTCTAACTGATTCAATGGAGCTGGTTTTATATTGAGGGTTTGATCCACTTGGACTTTAGTTTTGTGCAGGCTGATACATATGGATCCATTTGCATTTTTTACATGTAGACATCCAGTTAGACCAGCACCATTTGTTGAAGATGCTATCTTTTTTCCATTATATGGTTTTGGTACCTTTGTCAAAATCCAGGTGGCCATAAGTGTGTGAGTTTATTTCTCTTTTTCTATTCAATTCCATTACTTCACCATTCTGTTTCTATGCCAGTACCATGCAGTTTTTATTACTGTTGCTCTATACTACAGCTTGAGATCATGGATGGAGATACCTCCAGAAGATCTTTTATTGAGACAATTGTTTTAGCAATTCTGGGTTTCTTGTTTTTCCACATGAAATTGAGGATTTTTCTTTCAAGGTCTGTAAAGAATTGTATTGGTAATTTGATGGGAATTGCATTGAATCTGTAGATTGCCTTTTTAGTATGATGGTCAAGCCATGAGAATGGGAGATCTTTTCATCTTCTGATACCTTCCTCTAATTCATTCTTAAGAGACTTGAATTTGTTTTCATACAAGTCTTTGACTTCCTTGGTTAGGGTCCTACCAAGGTATTTTATGTCTTTGACTGAATACAACAACACATGAAAGATACAATCCTCTATGACTAAGTAGGCTTCATCCCAGGTATGCAGGGGTGGTTCAATATATGGAAATCAATCAATGTAATCCACTATATGAAAAAAAAGCAAGTAAAAACATAATCTCCTTAGATGCTAAAAATCATTTGACAAAATTCAACATACATTCATTATTAAAGTATTGGAGAGATCAGGGATACAAAGCACATATCTACATATAGTAAAGGCAATATAGAGCAAACCTATAGCCAACATCAAAGTATACTGAGAGAAACTTAAAGCAATCTCACTGAAATCAGGGACAAGGTAAAGCAGCCTACTCTGTCTATATCTCTTCAACATTGTTCTGGAAGTCCTTGCTAGAGCAATAAGACAATTGAAGGAGATCAAGGGGATACAAACAGGAAAGGAAGAATTCAAAGTATCACTGTTTTTATATCATATGTTATCTGTATAACCCCAAACATTCTACCAGGGAACATCTACAGCTGATAAACACCTACAGCAATGTGGCTGGATACTAAATTAACTTAAATAAATCAGTAGTCCTCCTGTATACAAAAGATAAAAGGGCTGAGAAATAAATTAGGGAAACAAAAGGAATTATATATTCTAACAAGTCTATACCTCCTAACCCTAACCAACATTTCATCACTGGGGACTCTACATGTAAATACTCAAGCTTCAAGGGGACATTGCAATTCCAAATCATCAGGAAGTGGAAGAAGATGGAGGGAATTCTAGGCTAAAAGAATATTGTTATTCTGAAAGTGTGTCATTCCAAACAATGACTTAAGTACCAGCAACTTCCAAAAACTAAAGAACAGGGCTGACAGGAAGAAGTGGAATATTTCCATAATGGAATATTATTCATCTAAGAAATGACAAGATATTTTCAGACAAATGAATGGCACCAGGAAAAATCATCCTGTGCCATTAAAATGCATAGAGAAAAATATGGTATGTATTCACTCATTAGGAGGTCTCCTAATAGTGGGGGATAAGTTCCAATAGGCCATCTATTGTCACCAAATCAGTCTTCCCCTAGGAGAATTGGGATGCAGTTATTTGAATGTTAAGGCCAGGACACTTTCAAACAACCCAGGCTGTTGTTATTAAAATATCCTGCTCTCCCTCAACTGATAATTCAGTGCCATGTTCTTGGATCTACAGAGATGGTACCTTCTATATCAAATGTGATTGCATACAGAGACCCACAGTCAAATATTATGCAGAGACAGACCTTAAAACACCCAGCTCTAAGTGGGATTTCTCTATGAAATTTTCCTTCCCCTCAGAGCTCTGCTAAGCCTGCAGGAGAGAAGGCAGGAAGAGTGTAATAAGTAGAAGGAATTGAGGACACAAGGAGAACAATGCCCTGAGAATCAGGCCACAGAGGAAGATAATGCAGCCAGCCTTGATAAGACCTGTTAAGCTAGGGTCAGATAGAAGGAGGATAAGGATCTCCCCTATGAGGAAACTAGAGAAAAATCATAGGGGTAGAAGAAGGAGCCTGTGTGGGAAGGGAAGGAGATGAGGCATGTAGCAGCAAAATTGATTCAAAGTGAACAAATTGTAATAAATAATTTCATAAGAAAAACTGTGATCAAGATCATGAAGCATAGAGCTCTTCAGGACTAATGGCTTCTTTTTATGGGTGTTGTCAGGGCATGGCAAGGATGAACTCATTTCCTTTAAGGAACATGGCATTGATACTCTGATCCTGTTTCAATGAGTTTATTAACAACACATACTTGAGTTGATTTATTTTAAACTGAAAAACTTTTCTGTGACACATGGTTGGAATTTGAAAATGGGAGAAATGGAAAAAGAATGTAATGTTTATTCTATGAAATTCCCACATAATCAATAAAAATGGTATGTTGGGAACTTTTACAATGAATGTTAACCTGGAGAAAAGATTCAGCTAAAGGAGGGCACAGTTTGACTTTGTAAGGCATGCTTTTCAGGAACTTATTATTTAGCAGAGAATCCTAGCCATGAACTAGTGGTTAGGAATCCACCTCAAACCTCATGAGATTAGGGGGCACCACTGAACAAGCAGTCCTGGCAATAACACTACCTTTAGATGGTTTGTCTCAAGGACCACAGCAAGAAACACAACTGCTCTTGTGTTCTAGGCATATAAAACTGACATATTTCTCTATCCTGAAGGCCCAGTTTGAACTGTATACGCCAAAACAAGGAGGGATCCTCACTGACCACTGTGTCAGACACAGCTATTGATCCAGCCTGGTCACCAAAGGCAACCCTTCACATAGATGGTTGGCAACACTAATAAATAACAGCACCAATTCTCAAATACTTTATTGCTTCTCAGTTATCTATTTACATACACTGATCTTTTTCTATTTCAGCCAAACCAGTCTGAGGAATTGTCTCCTTTCATTCTCTTTACCCTGCTCTTAAAGAATCAGTACGCCAGGGAACCCAAGGCCCTGCCAGCCTAATATATCAACAAGAATATGAAGGTACATTTAGTGAGTACACCAGTAAATGTTCAGTTCAAATTCACGACCTAGGAAATTTCAGATCCAAGACCACAGTGAAATACCAACTTGTCATTCAGTACATAAACCTCAATCCCACATGACATTTAATCTTCCCTAGTTTAATTTAATTGGAGGCTGCCCAATTAAATAAATATTAAAAATTAATTTCCTACCTGACAATTGTCACAGAGATATACAGGAGTAAACGTGTGGGATCTGGATAAAGAGATGAAATAAAGGCTTGTTGGGTTTCACAAGAAAAAATCACTGTGCACAGGATCAGAGATACTGGACACTGAAGAAAGTTTGTTTGCTCATCCTCATGCAAATCTCAAGGTTCTCTCAGGTGCTGATTGGCTGAGAGGCAGAATGATGTCATGACACAGGTGAAAGCCAGTAAGCATTTCAGGAGCCAGTTAATAAAAGGGCCAAGTGGAAAGTGTGCTTGAGAGAAAGGCTGAACAGCCCTACATGCTTCAATCTGGGCAGCTAAAAGTAAACAACCCAGAGATGGCAGTACTTGTGTCTAAGACTCTTAGTTCAAGAAAAGTATTACGTATTTCTTTCAATGGTCATTAACAAAGCCACGTGTCCTTAACATGTGAGTTTTACAGTACCACAGATTGCATTATTTTTTGTTAAATACAAAGATATATCCTCAATCAGTGTATGACTTACTGAGATAATGCTCACAGGCCAAGGCAAATCTTTGAACAAATAGCATTTAATTGAGAGCTTCATTATATTTTTGAAGAGACCTTCTATGATGTCAGTCAGGAAGTGGTCATCTTTTGTAGTTCTTCAGCAGAACCGAGAGCTTTTCTTACTAAACCACATGCAACAGGCAGAAAAGGAAATTCGAGAAAGAGCTAGAGAGACAGGTTCAGAATTAGAGAGTCTGAGACCAACAGAAACAAAGATAGAAATGACAGAGACCAAGAGACAGAGACTCCATTCTGCCTGGTCAGGTTCATTGGCATATTAATCGCAAATATAACTACATTAGGAATTATATAACAAGGCCATACCTCCTAACCCTACCCAGACATTTCCTCAATGGGCAGTCAACATGTAAATACATGAAGTTCAAGGGGACATTGCAGTTCAAATCAGCAGATAGTAGAAGATGGAGGGACTTCTAGGCTAAAAGGACATAGTTATCCTGATAGTTTGTCATTCAATAGAATGATTCAAGTCCCAGCAATTTCTAAAGTCTAAAGAACAGACCTGATAATCTCTTTTGGGGAAAATGTGGAGTATTTTCATAATGGAGGGTCATTCATCTAAGAAAATGACATCTTGATATTCTCAGCTAAATGGACTGAACCAGGAAAAATCATCTTGGGTAAAGTAACTAAAATGCAGAAAGACAAATATGGTATGTATTTCCTTATATGAGGTCTCCAAACAGTGGGGGATAAAGTTCCAATAGGCCATCTATTGTGACCAAACTGGTGTGCCACTAGGAGGATTGGGTGGCAGTGAATTGAATTGTTGGGCCAGGGCATCCTACGGAAATTTTCAAGCAATCTAGGCTGTTGTTATTAAAATATTTTGTTCTCTACCCTCAACTGATAGATCAGTGCCATGTTCTTGGATTCACAGAAACACTTTATTCTGCATCAAATAGGATTGCATACAGAGTCCCACAGTCTGATATTATGCAGAGAGAGACCTTAGTACACCCAGCTCTCACTGGAATTTCCCTAAGAAATTCTCCCTCCGCTTGGAGCTCTGGGAAGCCTGCAGGAGTACAGGAAAAGAGAGTGTTGTAAGTAAAGGGAATTGAGGCCACAAGAAGAACAATGACCTGAGAATCAGGCCACAGAAGAAGATGATGCAGCCAACCAAGAAGAGACCTGATGAGCTAGCATCAGATAGAAGGGGGAGAAAGCCCTCCTCTAACAGGGAAATAGAGAAAGGGCATAGGGGTAGAAGAGGGAGGGGACAGCAGAGGGGATACAAATTGAACAAATAGTAATAAACAAATACATAAGAAAAACTGTGATCAAGAGGATGAAGAATAGAGCTCATCAGGACTGATGGCTTCTTCTTGGGGGTGGATCCAGAGTGTGGAAAGGATGAACTCAGTTTAAGGGACTTGGCACTGGGGTTCTGATCATGTTCCAATGAGTATATGAACAACACATAGTTGATGTGAAATATTGTAAAAATATTTACTATTATTATTATTATTATTATTATTATTATTATTATTGTGACATATGGGTAGGAATTTGAACACAGGAGCAAATAAAAAGGAGTGTAATCTGTATTATATGAAATTCCCACATAAGCAATAAAAACAACCTGTTCACAATTTTACAGACTTTTAACATGGAGAAACGATTTCAATAAAGGAGGTCAGAGTTTGACTCCATAAGACAGGGTTTCCAGGAACTCATTACAGAGTAGAGAATCTTAGCCATGAACTAGTGCTTACCCAGCCACTTCAAACCCCATGAGCTCAGGTGGCACCTCTGAACAAGTATTCCTGGCACTAACACTACCTTTAGAGGACACATGAAGAACACATGTAGGAAATACAGCTGCTCTTGTGTCCTAGGCACATATCACAAATCCACTTCACTGTCCTGAAGGCCTAGTTTTACTGTAAACCACTGAACCAGGGGGTTTCCTCACTGACCACTGAGTAGGACACAACTGCTGATCCAGCCAGATGAGTGAAGGTAACCCTTCTCAGAGGGGGTTGGCAATACAAGTCTGAAAAAGCACCAGCTGTCAAGTAGTTAATTGCCCCTCAATTCTCCTTTTGCATACACTGATCTTTTACTGTTTCAACCAGACAAGTCCCAGGAATTGTCTGGTTTCAGTTTCTTATCCTTGTTCTTACAGAATCAGTACCCCAGTGATCTGTAGACCCCACCAGTCAATTATATAAAAAAGAATGTGAAGGTACATTTTGTGAACACACCAGTAAACTGAACAGTTCAAAGTCAAAACCTAGAAAATTTCAGATCCAAGACCACAGTAGTAGACAACCTTGTCATTGTGTACATTCCCTTTAATCCCATATCACTTTTGAAGCTTCCCTACTTAGGTAGAGCTCCAATTAAATAAACATTAAAGTTGCATTTCCTACCTGACATTGTTACAGAAGTAAACGAGAGTAAAGGTGTGGGATCTAGATAAACGAATTGAGATAAAGTCTTGTTCAGTTTCACAAGAAAAAAAATCATTTGTGCACAGGATCAGAGATACTGGACACAGAGGAAAGTTTGTTTACTCATCTCCATGGAAACCTCAAGATTCTCTCCGATGCTGATTGGCTGAGAGTAAGAATCATGTCATGAAACAGGTGAAATCCAGTAAGAGTTTCCAGGAGCCAGTTATTAAAGTGGTCAAGTGGACAACCTGCTTGAGGGAAAGGCTAAGCAGCCCTACATGCCTCAATCGGGGCAGCTGAAAACACAGAATTTAGAAATGACAGTTCTTGTGTCCAAGACTCTTAGTTAAGGAAGAGCGTCACATATTTCTTTTAAGAGGTCATTAATAAAGTCATGTGTCCTTAACATGTGAGTTTCATATTATCACAGATTCCATTATTTTTTGTTAAATGCACAGATAGGTCCTCAGACTGTGAATTACTTAGGGTGAAAATGCTGCCTTACCAAGTCAAATCTTTGAATAAGAAGCATTTAATTGGGACCTTGCTTTTAATTTTACAAAGACCATCCCTGATGTCAAGTCAGTAAATAGTCATCTATTGTAGTCTTTCAGCAAAATGGAGAGCTTTTCATACTGAATCACAAGTGGCAGGCAGAGGGAGGGAGACAGAAAGAGAGAAACAGGTAGAGCAACAGATTCAAAAATAGAGTGACAGAGACGAACAGAAACAAAGATATAAAGTGACAGAGACTGAGAGACAGAGACTGCATTCTGATGGTCGCTTTCATTGGCATATCAACCTCAAAGCCCACAGTCCTATAATATAACTCCAAAAATAATTATTTTATCTGACAAGGCCATACCTCCTAACAATTCCCCAACTTTTCCTCACTGGAGATTCCACATGTAAATAGATGAGCTTCAAAGGGATATTGCAATTCAAGTCACCAGGAAGTAAAAGAAGATGGAGGGACTTTTAGACTAAAAGAACATTGTTTGCCATTCAAAATACAATAACTAAAGTCCAACCAATTTCCAAATTCTAAAGGATAGGACTGACAATATACTTTGGGACGAAATGTGAGATAATTCCATAACGGAGTATTATTCAGCTAAGAAAATGACATCATGTTATTTTCAGGCAAATTGTTGGAACCAGGAAAAATCAGCCTAGGTGAAGTAACTAAAGTGCAGAAAAATAATATGGTATGTATTCATTTATTAGGAGGTCTCCTAATAGTGGGGGACAATGTTCCAATAGACCATCTATTATGAACAATACAGTCTTTTTTTAAAGGGAACACATTAATATTTTTATTCATTACATTTTTTTTGAATTTTATTTTTTCTTATCAGTTACATTTTATTATAAGACAACTAAAGGAGATCAAGGAGATACAAATTGGAAAGGAAGAGGTCAAAGTGTCACTATTTGCAGATGATATGATAATAATACATGAGCGACCCCCAAAATTCAACCAGAGAACTCCTTCAGCTGACAAACACCTTCAGCAAAGTGGCAGGATACAAAATCAACTCAAAAAAAACAGTAGCCCTCCTGTATACCAAAGACAAAAAGGCTGAAAAAGAAATTAGGGAAACAACGCCCTTCACAATAGCCACTAATAACATAAAGTACCTTGGTGTGACTCTAAACAATACAGTCTTAAACTCGGGGAATTAGGTGGCAATTAATTGAGTTGTGGGGCCAGTGCATCCTATGGAAATTTTCAAGGAAACACAGCTGTTATTATTAAGATATGTTGCTCTCTGCCCTCAAATGATATATCAATGCCACCTTCTTTTATCCACAGAGATGCTTCCTGCCACATCAATTGTGAATGCATACAGAGACCCACAGTCTAATATTATGCACAGAGAAACATTAATACACCCAGATCTAACTTGGATTTCTTTCAAAAATTCTATCTCCCCTCAGAGCTCTGGGAAGTCTCCAGGAGAGGAGACAAGAAGTGTATCATAAGTAGAGGAAATTGAGGACACAATGAGAACTATACCTTGAGAATCAGACTGCAGAAGATGAAGATGCAGCCAGCCTTGATAAGACCTGATAAGCTAGGGTCAGTTAGAATGGAGAGGATGACCAGCCTATATGGGTAATTAGTGATAGGCATAGGGGTAGAAGAAGCACGGTAGGTGGGACTGGAAGGAGAAGACTAAAGGGACAGCCGAGGGGATACAAAGTAAACAAATAATAATAATAATAAATAAATACATAAGAAATTCTGAGATCAAGGGGATGAAGTGCTCTTCTTCAGGGAGGTTCCAGGCTGTGGCAATGATGAACTAAGTTTACTTTAAGGGACTTGGCACTGAGACTCTGATCATATTCCTCACTGACCACTGAGGAGAACACAGCTTGCTTGAGAGAAAGGCTGAGCAGCCCTACATACCACCATCATGGCAGCTGGTAGCACACAACCCAGAGATGATAGTTCCTGTGTTCAAGACTCTTAGTTCACCTAATATGGCAGCAAAATGGAATTTTGACATTGCAATGGTATTATGACATCACAATGGTATTATGACATCACATGGGTTTATAACCTCAATATGCTATTATGACATATTGATATTATGACATCACTGTGGAATTATGACATCAAAATGCTATTATGATATCTCAATGCTATTATGACCTCATATGGTACGATATCACAGTGGAATTATAACACCAAAATAATATAACAGAACAATGCATTTATGAAATCACAATGCTATGATTTCATTAACATTATTGTTATCATATCACAATTGTGTTATGACATCACAATTTGATTACATCATAATTGTGGCATGACATCACAATAGAATTTTGAATTCACAGTTGCAGTATTACCTCAAAATACTGTTATATCATCACAATGCTTTTATGATAGCCCAATGGTATCCTGATATCACAATGGTGTTATTGACATCACAATGTATGAAGACATCCCAATTGTATTATGACATCACCATGGTATGATGACATAGCAATGATGTCAGATATCCCAATTGTATATGACACCTCAATACATTATAACATCACAATGCTATTATGACATCACAAAGCTATTATTACATCACAATGCTTTTATATCTTCAAAATGTTATAACATTGCAATGGTGCTATGATATCATAATAGTATAATGACTTTAAAATTGTATGTTGTAGGTGATGCTTAATATTTAATATTGGTTTATCTTTTATTAATGTTTGTTGTTAATCCTAAACAGCTGTATAGCCAATTTACTACACAAAGACTCATTTCCTGCCCTCTGGCTCCTCACATTGTTCAACAAAGTGGCTGGTTGCTTTATTCTGGCCTGTTTACACAAAGTTGAGACAAGATGCTTAGAATAAGTATCACAATGCAATATCTGGATTGAATCCGAAGAGTGGGGGCATTTGAATGAATATTTGAATGAACAAGGGTAAGGTGTATGCATTTCAAAAGAACATTATAACAACAATGGTTGACAACAACACAATATTATGATGACATCACAACACTATTATGACATCACAATGGGGTTACGACCTCAATATGCTATTGTGTCATCGCATTGATATTCAGATATCAAAATGCTATCATGACATCACAATGGTATTATTAATTCACAATGCTATTATGACATCTCAATGGTATTATGCCACAACTGCATTATCACATCACAACTTTATTATGACATCTCAATGTTATCAAGTCATCACAATTGTGTCATGACATCTCAGTGCTATTATGATATTACAACATTACTATGACATCTCAATGGTATGTCATCAAAATGTTGTCATGACATCCCATTGCTATTATGACATCACAATGGTATTATGACATTACAGTGGTGTCATAATAGTACAATAGTATTATGACATCATAATTCTACTATGACTTTAAATTATCATTATGACATCACATTGGAATTTTGGATATCACAGTTTCATTATGACCTCAAAATGCAATTATGATACCACAATACTTTTATATGTCAATTATATTATGATATCACAATTTTATTATAACATCACAATACTATTATGATAGCAAAATGGTATTATGACTTCATAATGGTAATAAGACTGATTGCGGTATGACTCACAATGGATTTTTTATATCAAAATGCTATTATGACTTCACAATGATTTTAGGACCTCACAAGGGTATGATGAAATCACAATGTTATTATGACATCAAATAGTATTATGACATCACAATGCTATTATGAACACAAAATGTTATGACATCACAATACTACTATGACATGATTGTTAGACATCACAAAGGAATTATTACATTACAATGCTATTATGACTTTACAATGATATGACCTTTCAATGATACTAGGACATCCCAATACTACGATAACATCAAAATGGTATTCTGACCTCAAAATGGCATTATGACATCTCATTAGTATTATGATTTCACAATACAATTATAACATCACAAATCTATAAACAATTCATAATCATATGACATCTAAATGCTATTATAACTTCACAATGATATATTACAATGCATTAGAACATCACAAAGCTATTTTGATATCACAATACTATGATGACAACACAATGTTATTATTATATCACAATGGTTTTATGACTTTACAATGCATTATGACATTGCAATCTTATTATGACATCACAATGCAATTATGACATAACAATGCTATTTTGACATTACAATTGGTTTATGAGAACAATATGGTGTTACGACATAACAAATGCTATTATAACATCAAAATGTTATGATGATATCACAATGCTATTATGATATCACAATTCTATTTCAACATGATCATTGTATGACATCTCAATGGAATTTTTACATCAAATTAATATTATGACATCCAAATGTTAATATGACATCCCAATTGTATTATTACTTCATAGTGCTCTTATGACATCGCAATGCTTTCATGACATCACCATGCTATGATGACATCACAATGCTATTATCACATTGCAATGCTATTATGACAGATTGTGGTATGACATCACAATGGAATTTTGATATCACCATGGTATTTTGATATCACAATGCAATGATGATATCATATGGTATAATTTCACAATGGAATTATGACATCACAATGGTATAATGACATCACAATGTTATTTTATCATCAAAATGCTTTTATGACCTCCCAATGGTATTATGACATCACAATATTTTTATGTTATCACAATGGTGTCATGAATTCAAAATGCTAACATGACATTCCAATTATATTATGATATCTCAGTGGTATTACATCCCAATGGTAGTTTTACATCCCAAGTGTATTATGACATCACAATTCACAATTATGTTATGACTTCACAACTCTAGTCTGACTTCACAATGGTATTATTACATCTCAATGGTCTGATGACATCCCAATACTATTATATCCTCAGTATGTTATGATGACATCACAGTGCTTTTACAACCTCAAAATGGTATTACAACAACACAAGACTATGATATCACAATGCTCTTATGACATCACAATGATATTATGACAACACAATATTATGACGTTACTATGCTATGATAACATCTCATTGGTATTATGACATCACAATAGTATTATGATATCACCATACTATTATTATATCACAATAATGATATTAAAATGGTATTATTACATCACAATGGTATCACCTCACAATACTTTCATGACATCACATAGGTATTATGACATCTCAATATTATTTTAACATCACATTGGTTTTATTTGATCACAATGCTATTATGACATCACATGATATAATACAAAGGTTGTATGACATCATAACGTTATTATGACATTACAATCGTATTATATCACATTAATATCATGACATCCCAATGGTTTTATGATTTCACAATGCTATTATGACATCACAAAGTTATTATGATATCACAATGTTAATATCACACAACAAATTTAAGGAATATGAACTAAAGAAAATTGGGACCAGGGCCAGAGACAGGGCTCAGAGGTTAAGAGCATTGGTTACTGTTAGAGATGTCATTCTTCAATTCCCAGCAACCACACTGTGGCTCACAACAATCTATAAATCTATAATGAGATCTGCTGCCCTCTTTCGGCATTCAGGCAAAACATTTATATGTGTATGTGTGTGTGTGTGTGTGTGTGTGTGTGTGTGTGTATACATATATATATACACATATAGTGTTATATGTATTTTACATAAATTATTATATTATATTAAATAAATTGTCTTGACAAAGTTCTTTTGGAATGTATACAATTTACCCTTGTTCATTCAAATGCTGATTTCTGTCCTGCACTCTCTGGTTACAATCTGGAAATTGCACTGTGATTCTTATCTACTCATAACCTGTATCAAGTTTGTGTAAACATGCCACCATTTGTTTTCTGTATTTTCTTTTTTTATCTTTTTTATTTTTTATTAATTACAGTTTATTCACTTTGTATCCCCCCATAAGCTCCTTCCTCCTCCCCTCCCAGGCCCACCATACTTCCCCCTTTTTCTTGCTTGCCTCTCCCAAGTTCACTGATAGGGGAGTTCCTCCTCTCCTTCCTTCTGATCTTAGTCTATCAGATCCCATCAGAAGTGGCTGCATTGTCATCTTCTGTGACCTGGTAGAGCTGCTCTCCCCTCAGGGGGAAGAGATCAAAGAACAGGCCTATCAGATTATGTCAGAGGCAGTCCCTTTTCCCATTACTATGGAACCCACTTGGATACTACACTGTTATGGATTACATCTGTACAGGGGTTTTAGGTTATCTCCATCAATGTTCCTTGGTTGGAATATGAGTCCCTGGGGAGACCCCTGTGTTCAAATTTTCTGGATCTTTTGCTCTCCTTGTGGGGTTCCTGTCCACTCCAGATCTTACTATTTCCCACATCTTACTTAAGATTCCATGCACTTTGCCCATCAGTTGGCCTTAAGTCTCAGTGCCTGCTTTGATAATCTGTAGGGAAGAGCCTTTCAGAGGCCCTCTGTGGCAGGTTCCTAGATTGTTTCCTTTTTTCTTCTTCTTCAGAAGTCTATCCTCTTTGCCTTTCGGGATGGGGATTGAGCGTTTTAGTCAGGGTCCACTCTCTTGATTAGTTTAGATATTCAGAGTTTTAGTAGGTTTATTCTATGTTATATGTCTTTATGAGTGAGTATATACCATGTGTGTCTTTCTGCTTCTGGGACAGCTCACTCAGGATGATCCTTTCCAAGTCCCACCATTTACCTGCAAATTTCATGATTTTCTTATTTTTCATTGCAGAGTAATACTCCATTTTGTAGATGTACACAAATTCTGCATCCATTCTTCAGTGGGGGGGCATCTGGGCTGTTTCCAACTTCTGGCTATTACAAATAAAGCTGCTACAAACATTGTTGAGCAAATGTCTTTATTGTGTACGTGAGCCCCTTTTGGATATATGCCTTGGAGTGGTATGGCCTGATCTTCAGGAAGTGCTATTCCTAGTTGTCTGAGAAAGTGCTGGATTGATTTCCCGAGTGGTTGTACAAGTTTACTTTCCCACCAGCAGTGGAGGAGGGTTCCCCTTTCTCCACAGCCTCTCCAGCATGTGTTGGAACTTGAGTTTTTCATCATGGCCATTCTGATGGGTGTAAGGTGAAATCTCAGTGTGGTTTTGATTTGCATTTCCTGAATGGCTAATGACATTGAGCATTTCTTTAACTGTTTCTCTGCCATTCGATATTCCTCTACAGAGAGTTCTCTGTTTAGCTCTGTTCCCCATTTTTTTAAGTGGATTACTTGATTTCCTCTTTTTCAACTGCTTTAGGTCTTCATATATACTGGATATTTGTCCTCTGTCAGATAAAGGGTTGGTGAAGATTCTTTCCTAGTCTATAGGCAGTCATCTTATTTTGATGATGGTGTCCTTCGCTTTACAGAAGCTTTTCAGTTTCATGAGGTCCCATTTATTGATGCTGTTAGAGCCTGTGCTGTTGGTGTTCTGTTCAGGAAGTTGTCTCCTGTGCCAATGAGTTGGAGGGTATTCCTCACTTTTTTTTTTCTAACCGATTTAGAGTGTCCGGTTTTACGTTGAGGTCTTTAATCCACTTGGACTTCAGCTTTGTGCATGGTGATAAGTATGGAACTATTTTCATTTTTCTACATGTAGACATCCAGTTAGACCAGCACCATTTGTTGAAGATGTTATCTTTTTTCCATTGTATGGTTTTGGCATCTTTGTCAAAGATCAGGTGGCCATAGATATGTGGGTTTATTTGTTGGTCTTCCATTTGGTTCCGCCTTTCAGTTTCTATGCAGTTCCATGCAGTTTTTATTGGTGTTACTCTATAGCACAGTCTGAGTTCAGGGTTGAAGATACCTCCAGAAGATCTTTTATTGTAGAGAATTGTTTTAGAAATTCTGGGTTTCTTGTTATTCCATATGAAGGTTGGAATTTTTCTTTCCACGTCTGTAAAGAATTGTGTTGGTAATTTGAGGAGAATTGCATTGAATCTATAGATTGCTTTTGGTAAGATGGCCATTTTTACTATGTTAATCCTGCCCATCCATGAGAATGGAAGATCTTTCCATCTTCTGATATCTTCTTCTATTTCTTTCTTCAGAGAATTGAAATTGTTTTTCATACAAGTCTTTGTCTTACTTGGTTAGGGTTACTCCAAGGTACCTACCTTATGTCATTTGTGGCTATTGTGAAGGGTGTTGTTTCCCTAATTTCTTTCTCAGCCCTTTTGTCTTTTGTATACAGGAGGGCTACTGATTTTTTTGAGTTAATTTTGTATCTGGCCACTTTGCTGAAGGTGTTTATCAGCTGTAGGAGTTCCCTGGTAGAGTTTTTGGGGTCACTCATGTATACTATCATATCATCTGCAAATAGTGATAATTTGACTTCTTCCTTTCCAATTTGTATCCCCTTGATCTCCTTCAACTGTCTTATTGCTCTAGCAAGGACTTCAAGTACTATGTTGAAGAGATATGGAGAGAGTGGGCAGCATTGTCTTGTCCCTGATTTCAGTGGGATTGCTTTATGTTTCTCTCCATTCAGTTTGATGTTGGCTGTAGTTTTGCTGTATATCATTTTTACCATGTTTAGATATGTGCCTTGTATCCCTGATATCTCCAATACTTTAAACATGAATGAATGCTTTTTCACCATCCAGAGAGATCATCATGTTTGTTTTTTTTCTTTCAGTTTGTTAATATGGTGAATCACATTGTTGGATTTCCGTATATTGAACCACCCCTGCATGCCTGGGATGAAGCCCACTTGGACATAGTGGATGATATCTTTAATGTATTCTTGTATTCGGTTTGCAAGTATTTTGTTGAGTATTTTTGCATCAATGTTCATAAGGGAGATTGGCCTAACATTCTCTTTCTTTGTTGGGTCTTTGTGAGGACTGAGAGTTTTGCAGGATATAGTAGCCTGGGCTGATATCTGTGTTCTCTTAGGGTCTGTATGATATCTGTCCAGGCCATCCTGGCTTTCATAGTCTATGTTGAAAAGTCAGGTGTGATTCTAATGGGTTTGCCATTCTATGTTACTTGGCCTATTTCTCTTGCAGCTCTTAGTATTTTTTGTTGTTGTTGTTCTGTATACTTACTGTTTTGATTATTATGTGGCAGGAGGATTTTTTTTTTCTGGTCTAATTTATTTGTTGTTCTGTATGCCTCTTGTGTTCTTATTGGCCTCTCCTGGAAGTTGGGGAAATTTTCTTCAATGATTTTTGTTGAAAATAGTTTCTGAGCCTTGGAGCAGAGAATCTTCTTTTTCCTCTATTCCTATTATTCTTATGTTTTGTCTTTTTATGTTGTCTTGAATTTCTTGGATGGTCTGTGTCAGGAATTTTTTAGATTTAACATAGATACATAGAAATAGATACATCTATTTCTTCCATTTTATCTTCCACAACTGAGATTCTTTCTTTTATCTCTTGTAGTCTATTGGTTAGGCTAACCTCTGTAGTTCCTGTTTTCTTCCCTAATATCGTTCTCTCTGCAATTTCCTCCATTTGTGTTTTCTTTAAGTTTTCCAATTCTATCTTCAGATCTTGAGCCATTTTGATGATTTCCTTCACCTGTCTGACTGCATTTTCCTGGTTTTCCATCACTTCTTTCATCTGTTTGTTTGAACCAACCTCTGTTTGTTTGTTTGTTTGTTTGTTTTTATTTCTTTCAGTGCTTTAAGTATTTCCTTTCTAAAGGCCATAAACTGTTTGGCTGCAACTTCCTCTATTTCTTTAGGGATGGTAATATTCTGTTTGAGTTTATCTTCCTCTATGTCTTTACATATCTTATTTGTTTCCTCTGTTATCATCTTCATGAGCATAGTTTTTAGGTAATCTTCTTGGATTTCAGTTATGCTGTGGTATCCAGGGCTACTTTCCCCTGGGTAACTGGGTTCTGTAGATGCCATATTGCTCTGTCTTTTGTTGCTTTTGCTTTTATTCTGTCCTCTACCCATTGGGCTATCTTAGGTGTTTGGGGTTAGTTTCTGGCAGTTCCTGGGGATCCTGTGGTGGAGAGAATCCCCTTTGCAGAAAGCTCGTTTTTCTTGAAGAAATTCTTCTCAGCTTTTTGGGTATAGTCCCTGGATGGCTGGCACTTTTTCAGAAGTTGCTGCTGCTCACGTCATGGATAGAGACCTGAGTGGTAAATGTGGTCTTTGTTAGTTGAGAGGGTTCTCCTCTCACCCAGGGAAATCCTGAAGACAACTGTCCTGTTTCTGGGTTTCTTGCTGTAAATTTAATGATCAGCTACTGTGACACAGTTAGATAGCTGGTGCGCAGCAACTGTTTGTTCCTGTGTCTAGAGCACAACTCAGTGATGGCAGCTCAGCCCCGCTGGTATGCGAGAGTTTTTCCAGGGAAGAACTGGGTGATTTAAGTCAGTACAGCTTCTTTCCTTCCCTGTTGATTCTTTCATGACAGGGACTCTCAATCTCTGGTGTTTTTGTGCCCACCGATCAGCCTGGGAAGGTGATCATGACATGCAGGCTTGTGGCTCTGGTCTGGGGACCTAGTGCCTGTGTGACCTGGGATCTCTTCTGGGTTCTGGCTGGGGGACCTGAGAGTTGTCCAGACTGATACCCATGCCGTGGGGTTTTCCTCTCACCTGAAAAACACGATCACTGTTTGTTTAGGGCCCAGCGTTTAGTCTCTTGGTCACTGTACAGGAAATGTTGTCCAGCTCCTCAGGTGCCCTGTTCTCGTGGCACACCCATCTTTTCCTGCCCACCTTTTCTGTATTTTCAATAAAACAAACATCTATAATGCTGAGCCATGGAGAGGATAGAGCGGGACATCCTGGTCCATAATGGGAGGAAGAGGAAGGAAGCAGCGGAGGAGAGGTGGAGAATCAGGAGGAGAGGGCTTGGAAATACGTGGAGAGATGGACAGTTCCTAAGATATGACTAAAAGGAAATATAATGAAGGAATTCTGAATGGTAGGAATCTATGTGATCTTGGAGGTTTAAGATGGAATAACTATTGCCCAGAATTAGGCAATAGGTTAATTAGATAAATCCCAAGTTTCTGTGTTGTGATTTGAATATATAGCTGGTTTAGGAATAACCGCTGCTTAACTAAAACTAATATTTCAATAGTAAATATTAATAACTATCAACAAATGGTACCCAAATAATATAACCATACAATAAATGGCCACCAACTTCTCTAAGTACCCACATCCTTAAAATCATACTTCAAAATAATTTGGTTGGGGAAATAAGCTTGCAGGAATACAACCCCAATAACCCAAACTTAAAACCTAAAAACTCTCAGCTCAATTACTGTCTCTTTAAGAGAGAGTCTTAAAAAGGCCCAGGAGCAAAAAACAGCCTATCATGGACAAACTTGAAACTTAACATAACAAAACTGGCTTCTGCTACAGTCTAACAGAAAAATACACAAGCATGTCTCCCTTAATCTGTGACTGGCTCAGCTCAGTTAAACTCAGCAGCCATGTCTGGAAAGAAAGGAAATGGAGGCAAACAGACCTCTCTTCAGAACTTGGCCTAAAACTGCAATTTAAAAAATTGAAAAAAAAATGCCATGGCAGAGAGTGTTTTAATCCACTTTGGATTTATTTTGTTTGTCATAGTCATGGATCTGTTTGCAGTATATTTAATGATGGTGGCTCTTCTGGAGGAATTCTCCAAGCAATTGGAAGGAGAAAATGAGGAAAACAACCAAGAATAGAATACTAAGTTACAGAAAACACTTTGAAAGGGCATTCTCTCTAGTAAAAATTAGATTAATAATGGCTAAAATTCAAAGCTCCCTGGCTGCAAGATACTTGTCAGCTCTTTCTGGTAAGGGTCCACCAATTCACTAAAATGTCAACTAAATTCCATAAAACAACCAACTGGGCTTTGCTTGTTTCAGCATAACAACTCATCCAAAACTTAAAATTGTCTTGTCTGAAAAGAAAGGAACTGGAGGCACACAGACAGAGCTTGACCTATAACTGCATATAAACTAAAATAAAAAGAAATGCCATGGCAGAAGGTGTTTTAATTCACTTTTGCTTTGTTTTGGTTCTTGTATTCATGGATCTGGTTGCAACAAATATTTAATGGTGATGGCTCTTCTGGAGGACTTCTCCAAGGAGGAACTGGGGAAAATAACCAAGGAATGGAATACTAAGTTACAGAAAATAGAAAGGGCACTCTCCCTAATAAAAATTAAATTAATAATGTTAAAGTTTAAAATTCAAAGCTCTCTGGCTGCAAGATACTTGTCAGCTTTTTTGGGTGTGTACCAATTCACTAAGACATCAACTAAATTCCATAAAAAAAAAAAAAAAAAAAAAAAAAAAACAGTTGGGCTTTGCTTTTTACAGCATAACAACTAACCCAAAACTTAAAATTTTCTTATCTTTGCTTAATTTTCATTTAAAGGTTTTGAGTTATAATTATACTGATTTGAGAAAAAATATTGGAGCAAATTGATGAAGGCACATGCCTTTAATCCCAACACAAAGTAAAAAGAAACAGGCAGAAGGGTGAGTCCCTGATCATCCAAATTTACATAATAAAACCCAGGATGGCAACTCCTGCACTTTATCTACTTGCAGAGATAGTCTAGATTCAAAATGATAAAATTTTCCTTAAGGTTACCATGTCATTTCTTTTTTCTTAATGATAGCTGTTATGTCCTTACTGTTTTAAAGATTGAATTCACATCAATTTTAGATTTATATGAGGAGAGATGATGTCACAATGCTCTAAAAATGCCAGCCAATTTCAGAAAGTGGGACTTCCACAGAAGAACTCGTACCAAAGGGCATTTTGGCTTTAGAGATATGTTCTGTTGGTCAATGAAAAGACCTAAAATAGGCTGGGAGACAAACATGCAAACTGCATGCCTGTCATGTCAAAAAAACTTTTAAATGTTGACTAAATTAATATGTCACACTGTTCTGGAAGTTGACTTATCTCCTTTCAACATGAGATATTTTAAAGGGGATAAATATTGCTCATGCCTAATGCAAGATAGACAAAGGAGGCTTACAGCTGGCAAGTACACACCAGCCTAGTTAAGTACTAAAAACTCAAAAATTATATTTCATATGTGTAAAAGGAAAAACTGTCCATCCCATATCAAAATGGGCACAAAGAAAAACATAGCCAAAACAAATGTCAAAACCCAGGTACAAGATGCCTAACCCTAACCAAAACCCTAACCCTATGCTTTGCTGACATCACAATGGTATATTGGCTTCAAAATGCTATTATGATATCACAATGGAATTTTGACATCACAATTGCAGTATAACCTCAAAATGCTATTATAATATCATTATGGCATTTTGACATCACAATGATATTATGACATCACAAAGGAATGATGATATCACAATGCTTTGATGACATCACAATAGTGTCATGTCAGCCCAATGTTATTATGACATCACAAAGTTGTTATGGCACCAAAATGCTATTATGACATGATTATTGTATGATATCACAATGGGATTTTGATATCACAAAGCTATTATGATAGCACAATGCTATTAGGACTTTACAATTTAATTATGACATGATTGTCATATGAACTCACAATGAAATTTTGACATCATAATGGCATTATGACCTAAAAATAAGATTAAATCTTTACAATACTCTTATAACATCACAACAATAATATAATATCCCAATGCTATTATGAAATCACAATTACATAACATCAAAATATTATAACAACATCTCAATGGTATCATGATTTCACACTGGTATTTTGACATAACATTTGCGTCATGTTATCTAAAAGGCATTATGATATCCCAATGCTATTATAACATGACAATACTATTATGATATCACAATGCTCTTATGTCTTCACCATGATACATCTCAATGGTATTATAACATCACAATGACATAATCACTTTACAATGGCATTGCAACAGCACAATGCTATGATGACAACACCATGGTATTATGTCATCAAAAAGGCATTATGACATCAAAATGCTATTATGGCATCAAAATGATATTATTACATTACAATTTTATTATGGCATCTCAATGTCATTACATCATAACAATGGTGTCATGACTTCTCATGTCCTTTATTGCATCACAATGGTATTATGAAATCACAACAGTGTCATAATATCCTAATGATATTATGAAATCAGAGCTATTTGGAAATGATTGTGGCATGAAATAACAATGGAATTTTGAAATCACAAAGGCATTATTACCTCAAAATGCTATTATGACATCACAATATTATTAAGATATCACGATGGTATTTTGATTTCACAATGATGCTATCACAATGTTATTACATCAAAATATTGTGATATTTAAAAATAATTATGACATCACAATGGTATTTTGACAACACAATGATATTATAAGATCACAATGCTATTATGATATCACAATGGTATGACATTTGAATGCTATTATGACATCATAATTGTAAGAATCATAATGGTGTTATGATATCACAATGTTATTATGATACCTTATTGATACAATGACATCACAATGATATTATGACATCAAAACTTTATTATGACATCTCAATGGTATTATGTCATCACAAGGGTATCATCACATATACATGGTTTTATGACATCACATGATCTTATGAAATAAAAACGGTGTCATGAAATAGCAAAGTTATTATGACATCACAATGATATTATGATGTCAAAATAGTATGATACTCCAATGCTATTATAATATCAGAAAGGCATTATGATATCACAATGCTATTATGACATCTAATGGAATTATTACATGACAACAGTAAAACATACCAATGCAATAATATCCTTACAATGATCTGACATCACAGTGGTGCTATAATGTCACAATCATGTTATGACTTCACAGGGGAATTACAACATCACTATGCTATTATGACCCAAAATGCTATTATAATAATACAAAGATATTATAACTTCACAATGGTCTTCACATATCAATGCAATCATGATATCAACATGATATAACACCTGAATGCTATTATGATATCTGAATGGTATAATGACATTACAATGGAATGTGACATCACATTGCTATTATGACTTCCCAATAGCATTATGACATATCAGCTTTATGACATCACACTGGAATTAGGACATCATAAAACTATGATGACATAATAATGTTATTATGATATCACAATTGTATTATGGCATCACAATGCTCTTATGACTTAAAAAAGGAAAATGACACCACAATGGTATGACACTTAACTGCTTTGATAATATCACAAAGATATGACATCAAAATGCTATTATGACATCATAATGCTATTGTGACCTCAAAATGTTATTATGGCATCACAATGATATGAAATATCATATGTTGACATCACAATGGTATTATGACTTCTAAATGGTATTATGACATCACCATGATATTTATACAGTGGTATTATAAGATTGTGCTATGACATCACAACAAATTTTGACATCAAAATGCTACTATGACTACACAAAGGAATTAACTTGCAATGCTCTGATGATATTCAAATGGTATTATGACATCACAATGCTTTGATGACATCACAATTTGATTTTTCTAACACAATGGCATTATGACATCAAAATTCATCTTGTCATCCAAATGCTATTTTGACAACAGAATGCTATTATGATATGATTGTTTTATGATATCCCAGAGGAATTTCGACAATAACAATGACATTATAACATTATAATATCATAATGACCTCACGATGCTATTATGACCTCGAAATATTATTATGGTGTCACAATGAAATGACATCACAATGATTTTATGACATCACAATGCTATTATGATATCTCAATGCTAGTATGATATTATAATGATATGAAATCACACAGCCATTACAACATCACAAAGGTATTATGATATCATAATTCTATTATGACATCACAATATTATGACATCCAAATGGTATTACTATTTCACAACATTATTATGATATCACAATGCTATTTTGATATCACAATTCTATTATGACATCAAAATGTTTGATGACATCACAATGCTCTTACAACATGGTTGTATTATGATATCACAGTGGATTTATGATACTACAATGACTTTACAAAGATATTAAGACATCTCAATGTTATTATGATATTAAATGATCTTCTGATATCATAATGTAATTATGATATCTCAATGCTATTAGGACATCACAATGATAAGAAATCACAATGCTGTTATGATATCACAAACATATTTTGATATCACAATGTTATTATGACATTAAAATATGACATCCAAATGGTATTATGACTAAACAATGTTAATATAACATCACAATGCTATTATGACTTCAAAATGGTACTTCAACATGATTGTGTTATGTCATCACAATGGAATTTTGAAATGAACCTATTATGTCTTCACAACATTAGAAGTTCACAATGATATTAGGAAATGCAATGATATGATGATATCACAATGTTATTATTATTACAATGGCATCATGACATGAAAATTCATCATGACATTCCCAATGCTATTATGATACCACAATTGTTACATGTTGATTGCCTGAATGGGAGAATGATGTCATGAAATAGCTGAAAGCCAGTAAGAGTTGCTGGATCCAGTTATTAAAAGGGCCAAGTGGACAATGTTCTTAAGAGAAAGGCTGAGGAGTCCAACATACCTCAATCTGGGCAGATGAAATCACACAACACAGAGATGAGAGTCCCTGAGTACAAGACTTTTATTTCAGGAAAAGTGTCACATATTTTTTCAAGTGGTCATTAATAAAGACCTATGTCTTTGACATGTGATTTTCACATTATCATAGATTCCTTTATTATTTGTTAAATGTACAGCTATGTACTCAGTAAGTGAATTACTTCCTGGAAAAATGCTCCCAGAAAAATGTAACTCTTTGAACAAAAACTGTTTATTTGGGACCTTGCTTCTATTTTTACAGAGACTATGCATGATGTCACATCAGCAGGATGACAACTTGTTGTAGTCTTTCAGCAGAACTGACACTTTTCATACTGAACCACAAGCATCAGGCAGAGATAAGGAGATTGAGAGAGATAAAGAGCTAGAGAGACAGATTCAGAAATAGAGAGACCTAGACCTACAGAAACAAGACAAAGTGTTTGAGACAAAGAGAAAGACACCCATTCTGTGTGTCTTTCATTTTCATTGGCATATCAACATCAAAGCACACGCTCCTACAATATAACTCCAATAGGAATTACATTATCTCAGAAGGCCATACCTCCTAACCCTTCCCAGATATTTCCTCACTGGGGACTCAAAATGTTAATGAGCTTCAAGGGAACATTTTAATTCAAATCCCCAGGAAGTGGAAGAACACTGAGTGACTTCTAGGCTAAAATAATATAGTTATCCTGATAGTTTGTCATTAAATATAATGTTTTAAGACCCAATTACTTCTAAGTTCTAAAGAACAGGACTGACAACCTCCTTTGGGGAAAATGTAGATAGAAAAATACTTTGTTATTTCCCTAACAAGACATTCAGCTAAGAAAATGACATCATGATAATTTCAGGCAAAAGAATGGAACCAAGAAAAATCATTCTGGGTGAAGTAACTAAAATGCAGAAACAAATATGGTATGTATTCATTTGTTAGTAGTTCTAAAAGAGGGAGATAAACTTCCATTTTGCCATTGTTTGTGACCACACCAGTCTTTCACTGGGTGGATTGGGTGACAGTGAATTGAGATATTGGGCCAGGGAATCCTATGGAAATTTTCAAGAAACCCAGGCTGTTGTTTTTGAAATATGCTGCTTGCTGCCCATAACTGATTGATTGTTGCCATGTTTTTGGATCCACAGAGATGCTTTCTTCTGTATCAAATCAGTTTGCATACAAAGACCCATCACCCGATTTATGCACAGAGAGACCTTAAAACACCCATCTCTAAATGGGATTTCCTATAAAATTCTCCCTCCCCTCAGAGCTCTGGGAAGCCTGCAGGAGAGGAGGCATGAAGAGGCTCACAAGTAGAGGGGATTGAGGACACAAAGAGAAAAATGTCCTCAGAATCAGAATGCAGAGGAAGCTGATGCAACAAGCCTTGTTGGACATGATAATCTAGGTTTAGATAGAAGGACGAGGAGGACCTGCCCTATCAGGGAACTACAGAAAGTTCATAGGGGTAGAAGGAAGGTTGGTAGGACTGCAAGGAGAAGGGGAGAGGGCAACAGAGGAGATACAAATTGAACAATATGTAATAAATAAATGTATAAGAAAAAATGTGATCAAGGTGATGAATTATAGAGCTCTTCAGGACTGATGGCATTTTCTTGGGGGTGGTACCAGCGTACAGCAAGGATGAACTAAGTTTTCTTTAAGGAACTTGGCACTGAGACTCCGATCATATTTCAATGAGTGTATGAACCACAACCCTTCAATTGATGTATTTTAAAGACAAAAATTTTAGTGTGACACATGAGTAGGAATTTTAATGTGGGAGCAATGGAACAGGAGTGTAATGTATAGTATATGAATTTTCCACATAATCAATAAAAATGATATGTGGACAACTTTTACAATAAAATTTAAGCTAGAGAAAAGATTCTGCTAAAGGAGGACAGAGTTTGACTTTGTAAGGCATGCTTTCCAGGAACTAATTATGTAGCAGAGAATCCTAGCCATGAACTAGTGGTCACCCAGCTAACTCAGACCCCATGAGCTCAGGTGGCACCTCTGAATGAGCAGTCCTGCATGATAACACTATGTTTGGAGGGGTTGCCTGGAGGACCACTGCAGGAATCACTGTTGCTCTTGGGTCCTAGGCATATAACATGGACATATTATTCATTCCTGAAGGACTAGTTTGAACTGTAAACCTAGACAATGAGCATTGCTCAATGACCAATGCACATAGGACACAGCTGCAGATCCAGCCAGGTCAGCCAACTCAACCCTTCTCATAGGTGGTTGGCAAACCTAGTGTGGAACTGCATCAGCTGTCAAATCCTTTATTGCCCCTCAGTTCTCCTTTTAAACTCACAGATCTTTCTCTGGTTCAACCAAACCAATTCTAGGAATTATCTGATTTCCTTTTTTTTTTTTTTTTTCCTGCTTAAAAGTCTCAATAGCCTAGGCCCAGCCTTCTTCCTATTATATCAATATGAATGTGAAGGTTCATTTAGTGAGTACACCAGTAAATGCTCAGTTCAAAGTCACAACCTAGGAAATTTCAGATCCAAGACCACAGTAGCAGACCTCCTTGTCATTTGGTACATTCCCCTTAATCCCACATCACCATGAAGCTTCCTAATTAGGAAGGTGTCCAATTAAATAAACAGTAAAGTCTCATTTCCTACCTGACATTGTCATAGAGGTAAATAGGAGTAAAGATATGGGATCTGGATAAAGGGATGAGATAAATGCTTTTTGGGTTTCACAAGAAAAAGTCAAGTGTGTACAGGATCACAGAAATTGCACTGTGATGAAAGTTTGTTTATTCATCTCCATGGAAACTTCAATATGCTCTCAGGTGCTGATTGATAGAACAGAGAATAATGTTATGAAACAGGTTAAATACAGTCAGGACACAGGTATTAAAAGGGCCAAGTGGAAAGCCTGCTTGAGAGAAAGGCTGAGTATGCTTCAATGTGTCCAGGTGAAAGCACACAACCCAGAGATGTCAGTGTCTGTGTCCAAGATTCTAGTAGGAAAAGTGTCAAATATTTCTTTCAAGTGGTCATTACTGAAGTCACTAGTCCTTGACATGTGACTTTCACATTATCACAGATTCCATTATTATTTGCTAAATGCACAGGTATGTCCTCAGTCAGTGAATTACTTTCTGTAAAAAAGCTTCCTGAGAAATCCAACTCTTTGAACGTAAAGCATTAAAGTGGCACCTTGCTTATATTTTTACAGAGACCATCCATGCTGTCACATCAGCAAGCAGTCATCTTATTGTAGTCCTTCAGCAGAACTGAGAGTGTTTCACAAGCCACAGTCAGAGAGAGGGAGACAGAGGGACAGAGAGAGAAGGAGCTAGAGAGATAGATTCAGATGGAGAGATAGAGAATGAATCAAAGAGATAAAGTGACATAGACCAAGAGACAGAGACTTCATTTTTCTGGTCACTTTCATTGGCATATCAACAGAAAGCACACCCTCCCATAATATAACTCCAGTAGGAATATTATTATCGAACATGGCCATTACTGTTAACCATTCTCAGACATTTCCTTACTGGAGACTTAACATGTAAATAGATTAGCTTCAAGGGGAAATTAAAATTCAAATCACGAGGAAGTGGAAGAAGATTGAGGGAATTCTAAGCTAAAAGAACATAGTTATCAAGATAGTTTGTTATTTAATAAAATGAATACAGTCCCAGCAACTTCTAAAGAATAGGACTGACAATCTCCTTTGGGGGAAATGTGGAATATTTCAGTAACCGAGTATTCTTCAGCTAAAAAAAAAAAAAAATGATATCATGATGTTTTCAGGCAAATGGATAGAACCAGGAAAAATCATCGGTGTGAAGGAACTAAAATGCAGAAAGACAAATATGGCATGTATTCACTTATTAGCATATGTCCTAATAGTGGGGGATAAAGTTCAATTAATCCATCTATTGTGACCAAACGAGTGTTCCACTAGGAATGAATAGGGTGGCAATGAAGAGAACTGTTGAGCCAAGTCATCCTATGGAAATTTTCAAGCAACCCAAGCTGTTGTTATTTAAATATGTTGCTCTCTGCCCTCAACTGATAGATCAGTGCTATGATCTTGGATCCACAAAGATGATTCCTTCTGCATCAAATGTGATAGAATACAGAGACCCGCAGTCCAATATTATATACAGAAAGACCTTAAGACCATGCATCTCTAAATGGGATTTCCCTATGAAATTCTCCTTATCCTCAGAGCTCTGGGAAGCCTGCAGGAGAGGAGGCAGGGAGGATGTCATAAGTAGAGGGAATTGAGAACACAAAGAGAACAATTCCCTAAGAATCAGGCCTCAGAGGAAGATGATAAACCAGCCTTGGTGAGACCTGATAAGCTAGGGTCAGATAGAAGCTGGAGAAAGACCTTCCCGATAAGGGAACTAAAAAAAGTTCATAGCAGTAGAAGAAGGAGGCTGGGTGGGACTTGAAGAAAATGAGAGAGTATACAGCAGAAGGAATTCAAAGTAAAAAAAATCATAATAAATAAATATGTAAGAAAAACTGTGATCAAAGGGGATGAAGTATAGAGCTCTTCAGGACTAATTGTCTTCTTGCAGGTGGTGTCTGGGCATGGCAAGGACAAACTCAGTTTTATTTAAGTAACTTGGCCCTGAGACTCTGATCATGTTTTGGTGAGAATTTGAACACATACAACTGGTGTATTTTAAAGAAAAATAATTTATGTGTGACACATGGGTAAGAATTTGAACCTGGAACAATGGAAAAGTAGTGTAATGTATATTATATGAAATATCCAAATAAAAAATAATATTTTGACAATTTTTACAATGACTTTTAATATGGAGAATAAATTCCTCCCTTGTATTTGGGGCATATATGTTCAGGTTTGTGATGTCTTCCTGGTAGAATTTTCCCTTGATGAGTATGAAGTGTTGCTGTACAATTTTTTTTATTAATTTTCGTTGAAAGTCTAATTTTATCAGATATTAGAATGGCTACTCCTGCTAGCTTCTTGGTACTGTTTGCTTGGAAAGCCGTCTTCCAGCCCTTTCCCCTCATATAATGTCTATCTTTGTGACTTATGTGTGTTTCTTGTATGCAACAGCTTGCTGGGTCTTGAATACGCATCCATTCTGTTAGTCTGTGTCTTTTTATTCGAGTATGGAGTTCATTGATGCTGAGAGATTAATGACCAGTGACTGTTAGAGCCTTTGATTTTGATGTTGGCTGTGGTAGTAAGTTTGTATGTTTGGTTGCATTTGTTTCACTGTAGTGAGGTTAATTATTTCCTGTGTTTTCTTGAAAGTAGCTAGTATTCTTGGCTTGTATTTTTCCTTCTAGTGTCTTTTGTAATGCTAGATTTGTGTGTAGGTATTGTTGAAATTTGTTATTGTCATTGAATATCTTGTTTTCTCCATTCATGAGGACTGAGGATTTTGCTGGGTAGAGTAGCCTGGACTGACATCTGTGTTCTCTTAGGGTCTGAATGATATCTGCCCAGTCTCTTCTGGCTTTCCTAGTCTCTGTTGAGAAGTCAGGTGTGATTCTGATGGGTTTACCTTTATATGTTCCTTGGCCTTTTCCTCTTGCAGCTTTTAGTATATTTCCTTTGTTCTGTATACTTAGTGTTTATTATTATGTGGCAGGAAGATTTTTCTTTTTCTTTTTATGTAGTCTTGAATTTCTTGGATGGTCTGTGTCAGGAATTTTTAGATTTAACATTTTCTTTGACAGAGACATTGATTTCCTCCATTGTATCTTCCACACTGAGATTCGTTCTTTCATCTCTTGTAGTGTATTGGTTATTCTTACCTCTGTTTTCTTCCCTAAGTTCTTTCTCTCCACAATTTCCTTTATTTGTGTTTTCTTTATTTTCTCAAACAATATGGACAACTACTCGAATTTTCCTGTTATCCTTGTACAGGGGTCATGCAAATTTCTCTGTATAATTTCAATTTTAGTATATGTATACTAAAAAGTACACTAGAAAGAAATATATGTGCTAAAGAAATAAGCATCACATATTTCTTTCTAGTGGTCATTAATAAAGTCTTGTGCCCTTGACTTGTAAGTTTCACTTAATCACAGATTCAATTATTATTTGTCAAATGCAAAGATATGTTCTCACTCAGTGAATTATTTACTGTAAAGTGCTCCCTTACCAAGACAAATCATTGAACAAAAAATGTTTACTTGGGATATTGCTTTTATTTTTAAAGAAATGATCCATGAAGTCATGTCATCAAGCAGTCATCTTGTTGTAGTCATTTATCAAAACTTATAACTTTTCATAATGAACCACAAACAGCAGGCAGAGATAGGGAGAATGAGAGAAACAGGGGAAAAGCTAGGGAGACAGATTCAGAAATAGAGAGACTGAGACAGACATTAACAAATACATAAATTGATAGAAACCTAGAGACAGAGATTGCATTCCCTCTGGTCACTTTCTTTGGCATATCAGCATCAAAGCACACCCTCCTATAATATAAATACAAAGGAACTATATTTTTTAGTATTTTTTATTTTAATTTTTATTACTTACACTTCATTCACTTTGTATACCACCATAATCTCCCTTCTCACAATCTCTCCCCCATCTTCATGCATGCCCTTCCTCGAGTTCACTGATAACGGAGATCTTCCTCTCATTCCTTCTGATCCTAGTCTATCAGATCTCATCATGAGTGGCTGCATTGTCTTCAATTGTCTTCATTGCAAGGCTGTTCCCCCATCAGAGTGAGGTGATTAAAGGACATGCAAATCAGTTCATGTCAGAGAGAGACCCTGTTCCCATTACTATGGAACTCCCTTGAACAATGAACTTCCATAGGTTATATCTGTGTAAAGTTATAGGTTATCTTCATGCATGGTCCTTGGTTGGTATAAGAGTCTCAGCAAAGACCCCTGTGCTCAGATTTTTTTTCTGTTGCTCTCCTTGTGGAGCTCCTGTCCTTTCAAGATCTTCCTATTTCATACTTCTTTCATTAGATTCTATGCTTTTTGCCCAACAGTTGGCCATAAATTTCAGCATCTGCTTTGATAGTCTGCAGGGCAGAGCCTTTCAGAGGCCCTCTGTGACAGGCTTCTAACTTGTTCTTTATTTTCTCCTTCTTCTTATTTCCATTCTGTTTGCTTTTTGGGAGGTGGAATGAGCATTTTTTTTCAATGCAGTTTATTCAGGAACCTTGAACAAACATCTGACCCTGGGGAAAGCCAGCCCACAGCTTAAATAGCCTCTGGGTAGCCAACCCCAGCGTGCCACGTGGGCATTGCAGATAGGTCCACATACATGGAAGAAAGCCAGATGCACAGCCTTAGCCATATGTGGAATTGTTCGTGACAGAGAGCACTCACCATCCGGAAGGTAGAAGGCGGAAACCAGCTCCATCTTTAAGGCACAGCATTCCGCAACTCTCTACAGTTCCCCCTTTTTGTTTTAGACGCATCAGGCAAGAGTAGAGGTCTGATCTCTGATATTAGAAATAAATTGGGACTTTGTACTGATGTTCATTTAGGTGTCATCCACCCAAAGAGCATCAGACCTGTCCGATACCTTTTTCTCAGAGGCGGGACCTGGGGCATCAACCCGCATGCAATCAGACCTGCTCTTCTCTGGGTCCAAAGCAGCTGACCCTGAGTGCAGTGCTTAGCCTCGCATCCTGAGCATAACATTTTAGCTTTTTATGGTAGCCAACCATGCTTGGGGAGACTGTCCTGCTTTAATGGCTGTAAAGGTCTCAATGGTCATGGCTGCATTACGCTGTTGTGAGACTCTAATCTTGCATATATACCACAGGCAAACCAAGGAGACCAACACCAGAAGGCCTGCTAACGCTCCCATGCCCGCCCATTTCTTCAGATGATTAATGGCTGCAGCAATCCATGATAATAATCCTGTGGCTAGTCCTGCGTCCACTCTGGTAGAATTTACTGTGACAATGGCCACTCTCAGCTGCTCCATCGTAGTATCGAATTCTACAGTCCAATTACCTAAAATATAGCTCAACAATTGTTTAGACAGATTTGCAGCACAGGAAAAATTCTCATGTTATATGCTAGTGACTCAAAGTCCAGCATATTTTCATTGACAGCCAAGTTGAGCGATTTGCCATAGGGTATCAATTTGCTCCTGCAAGAGGTCAATCCTCTGATTGAACACCATCAAGCTTCCTTTTAGTTGAGCATTAATTCCTTTTTGTACAACTAAGTCATGAGCTACATTGGCTAAATGATTATTCAGGGTCTGAGCAGTCTGCACAGTATGACTCATGGCTAATGTCCCGGTGGTAGCTCCAACAGCCGTCAATGAGATGGTAGTAACAATGGTGGCTGTAGTTCCAAGATCCCTTTTCTGTCTGAAGAGAGTCATAGCGTGAGGGGCATCAACGGGCACAGACACCCAGCGAGGCATGCACCAGGACATACCTAAATTTACTAGCATTCCAGGATTGGGCAAAAAGCAAGTATCATCACCACAATTACTTGGCTCTATCTGGCTAATAATGAATAAAAATGGGGGATATAAACAAACAAGTGTGGGCTTATAGGAAATATTATGAGAAGCCTTAACCCCCTTGTTGGAACATCCTGCATCAGTTCTAGAACTAGCAGTGGTGGTGTCCGAGGTCTGAGTAGGTTCAGGAGACCATTGCCCCCAGGGGCCAGACGTGCTCCATGCCAATTGACTAACTCCATGTTTTCCTCCACTTTTGAAAGTCATTTAAGGTTCTTAAATTATTTTTTCTTTTTTTTAATTTTTCATCAATTTCACTTTAGTCATTCTGCATCCCCCCATAAGCCCCTCCCTCCTCCCCTCCCAACCCCACCCTCCCTCCTCCCTCTGCTTGCATGCCACTCCCCAAGTCCACTGATAGGGGAGGCTCTCCTCTCCTTTCTGATCTTAGTCTATCAGTTCACATCAAAAGTGGCTGCATTGTCCTCTACTATGGCCTGGTAAGGCTGCTCCCCCCCAGGGGGAGGTGATCAAAGAGCAGGCCAATCAGATTATGTCAGAGGCAGTCCCTCTTCACATTACTATGTAACCCAATTGGACTCTGAACTGCCCTGGGCTACATTTGTGCAGAGGTTCTGGGTTATCTCTATGAATAGTTCTTGGTTGGAGTATGAGTTGCTGGGAAGTTCCCTGTGTTCAAATTTTCTGGTTCTGTTGCTCTCCTTGCAGAGACCCTGTCCTCTCCAGCTCTTACTATTTCCCAGTTCTTACCTAAAATTCCATTCACTCTGCCCAACAGTTGCCCATCAGGCTCAGCATCTGCTTTGATAGTCTGAAGGGCAGAGGCTTTCAAAGGCCCTCTGTGGTAGGTTCCTAGGTTGTTTCCTGTTTTCTTCTTCTTCTGATGTCCATCCTCTTTGCCTTTCTGGATGGGGATTGGACATTTTAGTTAGGGTAAAATTTGCTTATTTTCTTTAGATGCACATGTTTTAGTGGGTTTGTCCTATGTTGTATGTCTATATGAGTGAGTATATACCATGTGTGTCTTTTTGCTTCTGGGACAACTCACTCAGGATGATCCTTTACAGATCCCACCATTTACCTGCAAATTTCATGAGTTCCTTATTTTTCATTGCTGAGTAATATTCCATTGTGTAGATGTGGAATGAGCATTTTTGCCAGAGTCCTCCCTCTATATTATTTTCTTTAGGTGTTGGAATTTCAGTAGGTTTATCCTATATTATGTATCCGTATGAGTGAGTATATATATTGTGTGTATTTCTTTCTCTGGGATAGCTCACTTAGGATGATATTTTACAGTTCCCACCATTTACCTGCAGATTTTATGATTTCCTTGTTTTTTTTTTTTTTAATTGCTGAACAATATTCCATTGTGTAGCTGTATCACCACATCTGTATCCATTTTTCAGTTGGGGGTCATGTGGATTGTTTCCAGGTTCTGGCTATTATAAATAAAGCTGCTACAAACATGGTTGTGCAAATGTCCTTATTACTTGAGCTACCTTTGGATATGTGCCTAGGTATAGAGTAGCTGTCTATTGAGGAAGCACTGTACCTAGTTTTCTGAGAAAGCACCAGATTGATTTCCAGAGTGGTTATACAAGTTTACCTTTCTACCAGCAGTGGAGGAGGGTTCCCTTTATGCAGAACATCTCCACTATGTGTTGTCACTTGAGGTTTTGATCTTGGCCATTCTCATGGATGTAAGGTGTAATCTCAGGATTGTTTTCATTTGTTTTTCACTGATGGCTAATAATTTTGAGCATTTCTTTAAGTGTTTCTCTGCCATTCAATATTCCTCTATTGAGAATTCTCTCTTTAGCTCTGTTCCCCATTTTTTAATTGGATAACTTGACTTGTTGCTTTTCAACTTCTTTAGTTCTTTATATATACTGGATATTATCCCTCTGTAACATCGAGGCTTGGTGATGATTCTTTCCCAATCTGTAAGCATTTATTTTGTTTTGAAGACAGTGTTCTTTGCTTTACAGAAGCTTTTCCATTCCACGAGGTCCCATTTACTGACTCTTGCTCTTAGAGCCTGTGCTGTTGGTGTTCTGTTCATGAAGTTGTCTTCTAGTCCAATCAGTTCAAGGTTCTTCCCCACATTTTCTTCTAACTGATTTAATGTGTCTGGTTTTATGTTGAGGTCTTGGACTTTGCTTTTGTGCAGGGTGATAAGTATGGATCTATTTACATTTTTTCTATATGTAGACATCCAGTTAGACCAGCACCATTTGCTGAAGATCTCTCTTTTTTCCATTGTATGGTTTTGGTATCTCTGTCAAAACTCAGGTGCCCATATGTGTGTAGGTTTATTTGTGTGTCTTCCATTTGGTTCTGCCATTCTGTTTTTATGCAGTTCCATGCAGTTTTTATTGCTGTTACTCTATAGCACAGCATGAGTTCAGGGATAGAGATATCTCCAGAAGAACTTTTACTCTAGAGGATTGTTTTAGCAGAGAAACCTAGCCATGAATTAGTGGTTACACAACTACCTCCAACCACATGAGCTCATGTGGCACCTCTGAACAAGCAGTCCTGGAATAAACTACTTTTAGAAGGATTGTCTGTTGGACCACAACAGAAAACACAGCTGCTCTTGTATCCTTGTATCTTGTATATAGGCATATAACCCCAAACCCATTTCTCTCTCCTGAAGGCCCAGTTTAACTGCAATCATCAGGATTGAGGTGTTCCTCACTGATCACTGAGTGGGAGACATTTGCCAATCCAGACACATCAGTGAAGTCAACTGTGCTCATAGAGGGTTGGCCAAAGATATAACAATGAAATCATGACATCACAATGCTATTATAATATCACAATACTATTATGACCTCATATGGTATGATAACAATGTAATTATAAAATCACAATAATAACAGAACAATGCAATTGAGACATTACAATGCTTACATGACATCACATTATTGGTATCATATCACAATTGTATTATGACATCACAATACTCTTATGCATGAGAGGATAGAGAAAGACTGTCATAAGTGTCATATCATTGTGGTATGACATCACAATGGAGTTTTGACTTCACAGTGGCATTATTATATCAAAATACTATTACATCATCACAATGATTTTATGACATCACAATGAAATCATGATATCACACTGGAATTATGACTCACCATGGTATGATGACATGATATTGTTGTGATGATATCCCAGTGTTATGACATCCCATGTTATTATAATATCACAATGCTATTATGACTTCACAATGTTATTATGACATCACAAAGCTATTATAAGTTCACAATGATATGACATTGCTACGATGTTATGATATCACAATCATATAATGTCTTCACAATGGTATCTTGTAGGTGATGATTATTATTTACTATTTGTTTATGTTTTATTAATGCTTGCTCTTATTCCCAGACAGCTGAATAACCAATTCACCAAACAGAGACTAGCTTTATTTAGTTAACTTAGAACACAATGCTGGTCAATAAGTACTCCCTTCTAAAACTTCAAGCCCTCATAGTTTCCTAACAGTTAGATTTTACCCATTATACTTGCTTTTAGTGAAGTGTTAGGTCTGGTTCATTCTTTTCATGCTGTTCCAAGATCTCACCTCCTGCTCTGCTCTCCAAGCTCTTCTCCCTCGCCCTTTCTCCTCCCACTCATTTCCTGTCCTCTGGCTCCTCCCTTTCCTCAATATAGTGGCTAGTTACTTTATTCTGTCCTGTTTACACAAAGTTGAGACAGTTGCTTATAATAAGTATCACAATGCAATATCCGGATTGAAACCAGAGAGTGAGGGGATAGAAATCAGCATTTGAATGAATGAGGGTAAGGTGTATACATTTCAAAAGAACATTATAACAACAATGGTATTACAACATCAAAATGCTATGGTGATATCACAATACTATTATGATATCATAATGGGGTTATGACCTCAATATGCTATTAGGACATCACATTGATATTATGACATCAAAATGCTATTATGACATCACAATGTTATTATAAATTCATAATGCTATTATGACTTAACAAAGGTATTATAAGATCACAATGCTACTATGACATCCCATTGATAATATGACATCACAAGTATATTATGTCATTATAACTTTATTATGGCATCTTAAATCTATCATCTCATCACAATTTTGTCATGACATCTCACTGCTATTATGACATAACTATGGTATTATGACATAACAATGTTGTCATGATAGTTCAATGCTATTATGACATCAATTCAAGTAGGACTTCAAATTGTCATTATCATATCACAGTGGAATTTTCATCTAACAGTTTCATTATGACTTCAAAATGCAATTATGATGTCATAATATTTTCTGACATCTCAATGATATTATAATATCACAGTTGTATTATGACATCACAATGCTATTATGATCTCAAAATGATATGACTTCATAATGGTATCATGACATAAATGGGGTATGATATCACATTGGATTTTTGATATCTAAATATTATTATGACTACACAGTCATATGACTTCACAATGCTATTAGAACATCACAATGGTATTATGACATCATAAAGCAATGATGACATCACAAAGCTATTATGACATCAAAATTCATCATGACATCCCAATGATATTATGACATCATAATAGTATTATGATTCACAATGATTTTATGATATCACCATGCTATTAAGACATCACAGTGCCATTATGAGATGATTGTGGAATGGCGTCACAATGGAATTTTGACATCAAAATGCTATTATGAATTCACAATGCTGTTATAGCATCATATATTATAGTGACATCACAATGCTATTACGACATGATTGTTTTATGATATCACAATTGAATTATGACTTTACAATGCTATTATGACTATGTAATATTAGAACAACTCAATGCTATGATGACATCACAATGCTATTATGACCTCAACATGGTATTATGACGACAATGGTATGACACCTAAATATTATTATGACATCACAATGATATGACCTCACAATGCTATTGTGAAATCACAATGGTGTATGATATCAGAGTGATATGACATCTAAATGCTATTATGAATTTACAATGACATTACATTAAAATACATTAGGACATCTCAAAGCTATTTTGACATCCCAATGCAATTATGACATCACAATACCCTGATGACAACACAATGCAATTATTCTATCAAAATGGTTTTATGATTTCACAATGCTACTATGACATATACTGCTATTATGTCCTCACAATGCTATTTGGACATCACAATGCTATTTGGATATAAAAATGCAAGTATAGCATCAAAATGTTTTTATAGAATTTTGACATCACAAGGCTTTTATGATATCACCATGCTATTATGACATCACAATTCTATTATCACATCACAATTGCATTATTACTTCATAATGTTATTATGACATCTCAATGTTATGATATAACAATGCTTTTTTCATATCACAATGCTATTATGACATGATTGTGGTATGAAATCATAATGGAATTTTGACATCACAATGCTTTTATATCACCATGCTTTTATGACATCACAATTCAATGATTATATCATATGCTATAATTTCACAATGGAATTATGACATCACAATGGTATAATGACTTCACTATGTTATTTTATCATCACAATGCTTTTATGGTATCACAATGGTGTTATGACTTTACAATGCTATTATGACATTTCGAATGGTATTATTACAACACAGTGGTAGGACATCCAAATGGTATTATTATGGTATTATTACATCCCCATTGTATTATGACATCAAATTGTGTTATGACTTCACAATTGTATGCTGAATTCACAATGGTATTATATCACAATGTTATGATGACATCACATATTATTATTTTATCAAGATGCTATGATTATATCACAGTGCTCTTATGTCATTAAAATAGTACTACAACATCACACATACTGCTTTTATGACATCAAAATGGTATTATGATGTCACAATGGTCTTATGACATGTCAGTAGTATGACATTACTATGATATGATGACTTCACTTTAATATTATGACATCACAGTAGTATTATGATATCACCATACTTTTATGATATCACAATGATGACTTCAAAATAGTATTATAACATCACAATGATATGACATTGCAAATAATTTAGGACATCATAATGTTAGCATGACATCACAATAGTATAATTATATCACATTAATATCATGACATCCTCTATTGTTATTATTTCATAGTGCTATGATGATGTCAAAATGGTATTATGATTTCACCATGGTATTATAATATCACAAAGTTATTATGATATGACTATGCTATTAGGACACCAAAAATTTAAGTAATATGAACTAAAGAAAATTGGGGCTGAAGATGCGGCTTAGAATTTAAGAGCATTGGTTACTCTTACAGAAGTCCTTCTTCAATTCCCAGCAACCACAGGTTGGCTCACTTCCATATATAATGAGATCTGGTGCCCTCTTTCAGTATGCAGGCAGAACAGTGTTGTGTTATATACATATATATATATATATATGATATACATATATATCATATATATGTATAACAGTGTATATATATACATATATATAAATTATATATATGTATATGTATGTATATATATAAATTATATATATATAATAAATTGTTGGTACAAAGTTTGTTTCGAATGTATACATTTTATGCTTTTTCATTCAAATGCTGATTTCTGTCCCCCACTCTCTGGTTTCAATCCGGAAATTACACTGTGATGCTTATTTTACTCATCACCTGTCTTAAGTTTGTATAAACATGCCACCATTTGTCCTCTCTATTTTCAATAAAGCAACCAGCTACAGCTCTGAGCAATGAAGAGGCTAAGGTGGATCATCCTGATCCATAGCAGGAGGAGGAAATGTTGAGAATCAGGAGAAGAGGTCTTGGAACCATGTGGAGAGATGGTCTCTATGTAAGATATGACAAAGCACTAAAGCAAATATGATGCATGAAATCTGAATGGTAGGAATCTATGTGGTCTTTGAGGTTTAGGATGAAATATCTATCTCCCAGCAGTATTCTCTAGGTTAATTAAATAAATCCCAGTCTCTGTGTCGTGATTGGGGTAAACAGCTGGTTTAGGATTAACTGCTGTTTAACTAAAAGATATTTCAATAGTAAATATTAATAACTATCAACAAATGGCACCCAGCTAATCTAACTGTATAATAAATGGCCACCAACTAATCTAAGTATTCACACTCTTTAAATCATACTTTAACATAATTTGGTGGGGGCAATAAGTTTGCAGTGATACAGCCCCAATAACTAGAACTTAAAACCTAAAAACTCCTAGATAAATTACTGTCTTTTTAAAAGACAGTCTTAAACAGGGCCAGGAGAAAAAGACAGCCTATTTTGGACAGACCTGAGACTTAACATAACAAAACTGGCTGCTGCTACAGTCTAACAGAAGGATACTGAAGCATGGCTTCCTTAACATATGGCTGACTCAGCTCTACTAAACTCAGCAGCCATGTCTGGAAAGAAAGGAAATGGAGGCACACAGACCTCTCTACAGAACTTGGCCTAAAACTGCAATTAAAAAAAATTAAAAAAAAATATGCCATGGCAGAGAGTGTTTTAATTCACTTTGGCTTTATTTTGTTTGTCATAGTCATGGATCTGTTTGCGAAATATTTAATGGTGGTGGCTCTTCTGGAGGAATTTCTCCAAGAAGGTGGAATGAGAAAAATGGGGAAAACAACCAAGAAATGGAATACTAAGTTACAAAAAATAGAAAGGGCACTCTCCCTAATAAAAATTAGATTAATAATGTTTAAAACTCAAAGCTCTCTGGCTGTAAGATACTTGTCAGCTCTTTCTGGTAAGGGTCCACCAATTCACTAAAACATCAACTAAATTCCAAAAAACAACCAACCGGGTTTTGTTTGTTACAGCATAATAACTGACCCCAAACTTAAAATTTTCTCATCTCTTTGCTTATTTTTTCATTTAAAGGCTTTGAGATACAATTATATTGATTTGAGAAAAAAAAATACTTGAACAAGTTGACGAAGGCACATTCCTTTAATCCCAACACAAATTAAAAAGAAACAGGCCAGTTTGTGAATTCCTGGTCAGCCTAATGGTATTATGTCATCACAATTGTGTCATGACCTCTTCATGCTATTATGACATTACAATGATATGACATCACAATGGTGTCATGATATCCTGCCATGGACCAGCCCAATCAGGTTCCCTGTGTCCTTGGGAGAATCAGAGTTTTGGATATCAGGAAGGTACAGTTTCAGGCAAGTTGACAGAGACAACACCGAGATAGCTTTGACTTTGCTGAAATTTTACTGAAGTCAGGCTAATAATTTTATAGTGATTTCATTAGGAAGCTCCTTAAAGTTGGCATGCTTTCCAGAACATTCAAACTTTTACCAAGGATACAAAGTTGTTTTAACTCGAAAGTGCAGCTAAATATAAAGCAAAGCCCACAAGAAATCTTGTCCTAGAAACTTTCTGATCAACGCAAACACAAAACAAAAACCTCAAACTGTGGTTTCATTATCACTGACTAGAGAAGGGGCAAGTTAGGAGCTGTAATAGTCCTCTGAGCGAAGTCAAATACCTGCCAAAATATTTTTCTACATTAAAGTCTAAATACACCTTGGTCAACCATCATCCCATGTGTCTTGATAAAGATTTATAATCTTCCTTAGAAACAAGTGGCTAATCGGAGGCATGCTCAAGCCTGCTCTACTTGCTCATGCTATTTTTTCCTAAGAGGGAGGCTATTATTTATTTTTCTATTCTTATAATGCTTTCTGATACTAAATCTGATTCTTTACTTATTTTTCTTTTACTCTATTTTTGCTAAAGCTTCTAATAATCTATCAAAAATATATTTTCTTAAGTAGTTAACTGTGCTGTTCCAAAAATCACAAAGATAAAACAAAAGGCTCATTAATTTAATCCTTCATCTGAGAAAGCAGAATTTTCAGAGTATGTCTATTTGGTGTAGATGGCCAGGGAGAATATCCAGTGACTTCCAGGGAGTGGATTCCCGTAGGAAAAGTGTCTCTTCATCTTAGCAGCATAATTTTCTGCTTATATAGCACATTTTTTATGCTCACATAGACTCTGGAGTTAGTGTGGCAATATCCCAATGGTATTATGACGCACCAATGGCATTTTGACCTTACAATGGTACTATGACATAAAAAATGGTATTTCAACATGTTTGTGGTATGTAATCACAATAGAATTTTCATGTCACAATGACATTTTGACTTCAAAATGCTTTTATGACATCACAATGGTCTAACATCTCAATGCTATTTTGACATCACAGTTATAGGACATCACAAAGGTGTTATGACATCACAAAAGTATTATGACATCACAAAGGCATCATGACATCAAAATGGAATTATAACATCAAAATGCAATTATAACATCAAAATGGTATGATGTTACAATTTTTTATGTCATCTCAATGGTATTATGTCATAACAATAGTGTCATGACATTTCATTGCTTTTATTGCATCACAATATTATTAGAATATTATTAGAATATTATTAGAATATTATCATGAACATGTCATGATATCCTAATGGAAATATGACATCACAAAGCCATTTCGACATGACTGTGGGATGAAATTACTAAGGAATTATGTATTCGCAATGGCATTATGACCTCAAAATACTATTATGACATCTCACTCATATTATGATATCATGGTGATGTTATGACTTCACAATGATATAATGACATCAAAATGCTATTTTGACATCAAATTAATATGACATTCCATTACAGTTATGACACCACAATAGTATTTTGACATTCACAATATTATGAGATCACAATACTCTTAAGACATCACAATGGTATGACAAATAATATGATATTTCAATGCTTTATGACATCATAACTACAAGACATCACAAAGGTGTTATGACATCACAATAGTATTATGATATCACAATGGTTTATGCCATCAAAATTCTATTGTTATTTCAAAATACTGTTATGATGTCACAATGGTATCATGATATGACAATGGTATTATGACATCACAATAGCATTATGACATCAAAATGATATTATGATATAATAATGCTGTTATAACATCACAATAGTATTAGGACATCACAATGCTATGTTGCTATCACAATAGTATTAAGATTTCAAAATTGTATTATGACATTACCATGCTATTGAGACATCACAGAGGTATTACAACATGATTGTGCTAAGACATCGCATTGGAATTTTGACAACAAATGGTATTATGACTTCACAATGGTATTATTACATCACAATGATATGATGACATCAAAATGTGATTATGCTATCACAATGGCATTATTACATCAAAATTTATCATGACAACCCAGTGCTATTCTGATGTCACAATGATAATACTACATGATTGTTTTATAATATCACAAAGGCATTTTGACATCACTATGATATTATGACATCACAAATTATTATGATATCACAATGCTATTATGACATTACAATGCTGTTATTACATCACAATGCTATGATGACATTATAAAGCTATTAAGACTTAGTAATGTTGCTATAACATACCAATGTTATGATTTTATCATAATGCATTGATGAAATCACAAAAGCATCACATCAAAATGGTATTATGACATTACAATGATATGACATCACAAATCTATAATGACATCACAATGGTGTTATGAGTTTACAATGCTATGATGCAATTACAATGATATTATTAATTCATAATACTATTATGATATCTCAATGCTATTAGGACATCACAATGCTATGATGACTTCAAAATGCTATTATGCTATCATAATGGTGTTATGACATCACAAATCTATTATGAGGTTACAATGATATTATGGCATTTTTGACATCAAGATTCACATGACATACCAATGGTATTATGACATTAGAACTTTTTCATATCATTATAATTCTTTTATGGCATAAAAATGCTATTATGACTTCACAACCAGATGACTACACAATGGTATTAGGACATCACAAAGCAATTATGACTGAGCTTATGTCCTTAATATGCTATTATGATATCACAATGCTAATATGATATCACAATGGTGTATAGACAACACAATGGTATTGTGACATGTCAAAGCTCTTATGACAGCACAATGTTATTTTGAAATCATAAAGGTATTATTACATCACAAAGCTATTATGAATTCAAACATGCATTATGACATTACAATGGTATTATCACATTAAAATGGTATGAAATCTCAATGCTATTATGATATGATAATGCTATTATTACCTCAAATATGATGACCTCGAATGCTATCATGCGATCCCAATGGAATTATGATATCAGAATGCTATTACAACATCATTATTGTGTTATAACTTTACAGTTCTATTATCACTTCCCAGTATTCTGATATCAGCAAGTTATTGTGATATCACAATGGTATTGTTACAACAAAATTCATCATGACATCACAATGCTATTATGTTAGCACAATGTTTTTTAGACATGATTGTGGTATGACATCACAATGGAGTGTTGATGTCACAATAGAATTATGACATCACAAGGCTATTATGATATCACATTGGTACTATGACATCAGGATAGTATTAGGATATCACAATGCTATGATTACTTCAAAATGTAATTATGACATCACAATGGTATTATAACATCGCAAAAGTATTAGGATATAACCAAACTATGATGGCTTCAAAAAATTGTCATTACATCACAAAGGTATTGAGATCCCTATGCTATTATAACATCCCAATATCATTATGATATCTTTATTCTATTAGGACATCACAATGCTATGATGGCATCTGAATGCAATTATGCTATCAAAATGGTGTTATGATTTCACAATGATTTTATGAGATCACAAGGCCATTATTATATCACAATGGCATTATGACATAAAACTTCATCATTCCATCCAATTGTTCTTAGGACATCACAATGTTATTACAACATGCTTGTGGTATGACATCGCAATGGAATTATGACATTAAAATGCTATTATGACATGACAATGGTATGACTTTACAATGATATTAGGACATCGCCATGCCATTATGACATTACAATGCTCTTTTGTCATCACAATTAGATTATGACATCACAATGATATTATGATATCACCATGATATTATGATTTTGAAATGGTGTTAAGACAGGATAGTGATATGAGAGCACAATAGAATTTTGACATCAAAAAGCTATTATAACTTCACAACAGTAAGACTTTGCAATGATATTAGGACATCCAATGCTATGATCACATCACAATGCTTTTATGACATCACAGTTGTATCATGACATCAAATCCATTATGATATCTGAATGCTTTTATGATATAACAGTGAGTAGGTGCTGATTGCCTGAGAGGGTGAATAATGTAATGAAACAGTAAGAGTTTCTAGAGCCAGTTATTAAAAGAGCCAAGTGAGCAGCCTGATTGAAAGAAATGCTGAGCAGCCCTACATGCCTCAATCTGGGCAGCTGAAAGCACACAAACCAGAGATGACAGTTCCTGTGTCCAAGATGGTTAGTTCAGATAATCTATCACATATTTCTTTCAAGTGCTCATTAATAAAGTCCTGAGTCTTTGACATGTCAGTTTCCCATTATCACAGATTCCATTATTATTCATTAAATTCACGGATATGTTCTCAGTCAGTGAATTACTTACTGGGAAAATATTCCCTGAGCAAGGGAAATCTTTGAACAAAAAGTGTTTATTTAGGAGCTTGCTTATATTTTTACAGAAATATATATTTTACATGATGTCACATCATCAAACAGACAACTTGTTATAGTCCTTCAGCAGAACTGAGAGAATTTTACTTTTAAACCTCCAGCACCAGGCAGAGAGTGGGAGACTGAGAGAGACAAAGAGATAAAGAGCTAGAGAGACAGATTCAGAAATAGAGAGATGGAGACCAATAGAAACAAAGATATAAAGTGACAGAGACAGAGAGGCATTCTGTCTGGTCACTTACATTGGCATATCAATCTCAAAGCACATCTTCCTAGTGACTTCTAGGCTAAAAGAACATAGTTATCCTGATAGTTTGTCATTCAATACAATGATTAAAGTCCCAACAACTAGCAAGGACTAAGGATAAGGACCTTCAAAAAGAGGGTATTATTCAGTAAAGAAAATAAGATCATGATATTTTTAAGGCAAAAAAAAAAAAATGGAACCAGGAAAAATCATCCTGGGTAAAGTAACTAAAAGGCAGAAAGACAAATATGGTATATATTCACTTATTAGGAGATTTTCTAATAGTGGAGGATAAAGTTCAAATAGGCCATCTAATTGTGACCAAACAGTCTTCTACTAGGGAGATTGGGTGGAGTCAATTGAGGTGTTGGGCAAGGGCATCCTACAGAAATTTTCAAGCAACCCAGGCTGTTGTTATTAAATTATGCTGGTCTTTGTTCTCAACTGATTGATAGTTGCCATGTTCTTGCAACCACAGAGATGGTTTCTTCTGCATAAAATCAAATTATATACAGAGACCCACAGTCAGATATTATGCAGAGAGAGACCTTAAAACAACCAGCTCTAGATGGGATTTGCCTATGAAATTCTCCCTACTTTCAGAGCTCTGGGAAGCCTGCAGGAGAGAAGGCATAAAGAGTGTCCTAAATGGAGTAATTTGAGGACACAATCAGAACTGCCTTGATAATCAGGCCACATAGGAAGATGATGCTGCCAGCCTTGATGAGATCTGATAAGGCAGGGTCAGAAAAAAGGGGAGGAAGACATCCCCTATCAAGGAACTAGAGAAAGGGCATGGGGTGGAAGAAGGGGGTGGTAGGGCTTGCAAGGAGAAAAGGGAAGGCAACAGAGGTGGTACAATGTGAACAAATTGTAATGAATAATTATGTAAGAAATACTGTAATCAAGGTGATGAAGGATAGAGCTACTTCGGGACTGATGGCTTCGTCTTTGAGGTGCTGCCTGGGAGTGGCAAGGATGAGCTCAGTTTTCTTTCTTTTTTTTGTATTTTATTAAAAACATTAAGTGTTTGGAATGTGAGGCAATCAACAAATAATTCTAAATATTAATTTTTTTGTTTCTTTTTTTAATTTTATTTTTTTTATCAGTTACATTTTATTAACTCTGTATCCCAGCTATGTCCCGCTCCCTCATTCCCTCCCAGACCCTCCCTCCCTTCCTCATCTCCACTGTACCCCTTTCTAAGTCCACTGATAGAGGGGACCTCCTCCCATTCATCTGATCCTGTTTTATCAGGTATCTTCAGGACTAGCTGTAAAGCGCTCTTCTATGGCCTAACAGGACTGCTCCTCCCTTGGGGGGTGGGGAGGCCAAAGAGACAGTCATTGAGTTCCTGTTAGAAATAGTCCTTGTTCCCCTCACTTTGGGAAACCAATCGGTTACTGAGCTAACACAGGCTACAACTGAGCAGAGGTTCTAGGTTATATCCATACATGGTCTTTGGTTTAATGTCAGTCTCAGAAAAGACCCTGTGCCCAGATATATTTGGTCCTTGTGGAGCTCCTATCCTTTCCCCATCAGACTAACTCCCCTTCTTTCTTATGATTCCCTGTACTCTGCCAAGCATTTGGTCATGAGTCTTTGTTTTGAAAATACTGCTAGTTAGAGTCTTTCAGATGCGCTCAGTAGACTCCTGTCATACGTTCAATATACATCCCATCTGTCTTTCTAAATGAGGATTGATCATCTTACCCCATGTCTGCTCTCTTGATTAACTTTTTTAGGTGTATAGATTTCATAATGTTTATGATATCTTATAGGTCTATATAAGTGAGTATATACCGTGTTTGTCTTTCTTCTTCTGGGATATTTCACTCAGAATGATCTTTTCTAGATCCTACCATTTGCCTGCAAATGTCATGATTTCCTCCTTTTTGATTGCTGAGTAGTATTCCATTGTGTAAAATACCACAATTTCTGTACCCATTCCTCCACTGAAGGACATCTGGGTTGTTTCCAGGTTCTGGCTGTTACAAATAAAGCTGCTATAAACATGGTTGAGCAAAAATCCCAATTGTGTACTTAAGCAAATTTTGGGTATATCCCTAGGAGTGGTATAGCAGGGTCTTGAGGAAGCACTATTCCTAATTGTTTGAGAAAGCACCAGATACATTTCCAAAGTGTTTGTACCCGTTTACATTCCCACCAGCAGTGGAGGAGGGTTCCCCTTTCTCCACAACCTCTCCAGCATGTGTTATCACTTGAGTATTTCATCGTGGCCATTCTGATAGGTGTAAAGTGATATCTCAGGGTCGTTTTGATTTACATTTTCCTGATGGCTAATGAGGTTGAGAATTTCTTTAAGTGTTTCTCTGCCATTCGATATTCCTCTGTCAAGAATTTTCTGTTTAGCTCTGTTCCCCATTTTTCAAATGGGTTACTTGGTTTACTGCTTTTCAGCTTCTTTAGTTCTTTGTATATACTGTCTATTAGCCCTCTGTCAGATAAAGGGTTAGTGAAGAGTCTTTCCCAATCTGTAGGCAGTCATTTTGTTTTGATGATGGTGTCCTTTGCTTTACTGAATATTTTCAGTTTCATGAGGACCCATTTATTGTTTGTTGCTCTTAGAGCCTGTGCTGTTGGTGATCTGTTCAGGAAGTTATCTCCTGTGCCAATAAGTTCTAGGCTGTTCCCCACTTTTTCTTCTAATAGATTTAGAGTATCTAGTTTATGCTGAGGTCTTTGATCCACTTGGACTTTAGTTTTGTGCAGGATGATAAATATAGATCTATTTTTATTTTTCTGCATGTGGACATCCCGTTGGACCAGCATCATTTGTTGAAGATGCTGTCTTTTTCCATTGAATGGATTTGGCTTATTTGTAAAATTCGAGTATTCATAGGTGTGTGGGTTTATTTCTGCATCTTCTATGTGGTTCCATTGATCCTCCTTTCTGTTTTTATGCCAATACCATGCAGTTTTTATTACTATTGCTCTGTAGTACAACTTGAGATCAGGAATGGTGATGCCTCCAAATGATCTGTTGTTGTACAGGATTGTTTTGGAGAATCTGGGTTTTTTATTTGTCCAGATGAAGCTCAGAATCTTTTTTTCAAGGTCTGTAAAGAAATGAGTTGGTATTTTGATGGGAATTGAATTGAGTCTGTAGATTGATTTTGGCAGGATGGCCATTTTCACAATGTTAATCCTACCAATCCATGAGCACAGGAGATCTTTCCATCTTCTAATATCTTATTCAATTTTTTTCTTCAGAGACTTGAAGTTTTTCTCAAACAGGCCTTTCACTTGCTTGGTTAATGTCACTCCAAGGTACTTTATGTTATTAGTGGCTATTGTGAAGGGAGTTGTTTCTCTAATTTCTTTCTCAGCCCTTTTGTCTTTGGTATACAAGAGGGCTTCTGATTTTTTTTTTGAGTTGATCTTGTACCCTGCCACATTGCTGAAGGTGTTTATCAGCTGAAGTAGTTCTCTGGTTGAATTTTTGGGGTCGTTCATGTTTACTATCATATCATATTCATATAGTGACACTTTGACCTCTTCTTTTCGGATTTGTATCCCCTTGATCTCCTTTAGTTGTCTTATTGCTCTGGCTAGGATTTTAATACTATGTTGAAGAGGTATGGAGAGAGTGGGGCAGCCTTGTCTTGTCCCTGTTTTCAGTGGGATTGATTTAGGTTTTTCTCCATTGAGTTTGATGTTGGCTATAGGCTTGCTGTATATTGCCTTTACTATGTTTAGATATGTGCCTTGTATCCCTGATCTCTCCAAGAGTTTAAACATGAATGGGTGTTGGACTTTGTCAAATGCTTTTTCAGCATCTAAAGAGATGATCATGTGGTTTTTCTCTTTCAGTTTGTTTATGTGGTGGATTACATTGATGGATTTCCATATGTTGAACCTCCCTTGCATGCCTGGGATGAAACCTATTTGGTCATGGTGGATGATATCTTTGATGTGTTCTTGGATTTGGTTTGCAAGTATTTTATTGAGTATTTTTGCATCAATGTTCATAAGAGAGATAGGTCTGAAGTTCTCTTTTTTTGTTGGGTCTTTGTGTGGTTTAGGTATCAGGGTGACTGTTGCTTCATAGAATGAGTTTGTAATGTACCTTCTGTTTTTATTTTGTGGAATAGTTTGTGGAGAATTGCTGTTAGTATTTTTTTGAAGGTCTGGTAGAATTCCCACTGAATCAATCTGGCCCAGGGCTTTTTTTTTTTTTTTTTTTTTGAAGGGAGACTGTGAATGACTGCTTCAATTTCCTTGGGGGCATATAGGGCTATTCAGTCTTTCTACCTGATCTTGACTTAATGTTGGAAGATGGAATCTATCAAGAAAATTGTCCACTTCATTTAGGTTTTCAAATTTTGTGGCATATAGGCTTTTGTAGTATGACCTAATGATTGTTTGAATTTCCTCAGTGTCTGTAGTTATGTCATTCTTTTCATCTCTGATTTTGTTGATTTGGATAGATTCTCTCTACTTTTTAGTTAGTTTGGCTCAGGGTTTGTCTATCTTGTTGATTATCTCAAAGAACCAGCTTTTTGTTTCATTGATTCTTTGAATAGTTTTATTTGTTTCTAATTGATTGATTTCAGCCCTGAGTTTGATTATTTCCAGCCATCTGCTCATCTTGGGTGTGTCTGCTTCTTTTTTTTTTTTCCTAGGGTTTTCAGTTGGACCATTAAGTTGTTTGTATGTGACGTTACAAATTTCTTCTTGCAGGCACTTAGTGCTATAAATTTTCCCCTGTACACTGCTTTCAATGTGTCTGATAAATTTGATTATGTTGTGCTTCATTTTCATTGAATTCTAGGAATTCTTTAATTTTTTGTTTATTTCTTCCTTAACCCAGCTGTCATTGAGTAAGAAGTTGTTCAGTTTCCATGTGCATGTCAGCTTTTTGTTATTTCTGTTGTTGTTGAGGTCCAGCTTTAGTCCATGGTGGTCAGATAGAATACAAGGGATTATTTCAATCTTTTTGTATCTGTTGAGGCTTGCTTTATGAGCAACTACATTGTCTATTTTGGAGAAGGTTCCATGCGGTGTTGAAAAGAAGGTATACTCTTTTGATTTTGGATGAACAGATCTGTAGACATCTGTTAGGTCCATTTGATTTAGGTTCTCTAAGTGTTTTTACTTCCCTATTTGTTTTCTGTCTAGTTGATCTGTCCCTTGGTGAGAGTGGAGTGTTGAAGTCTCCCACTATTGGGGTAGTAGGATCAATGTGTGATTTCAGCTTTAATATTGTTTCATTTATGAATGTAGGTGCTCTTGTATTTGGGGCATAGATATTCAAAATTGTGATGTCCTCTTGGTGGAATTTTCCTTTGATGAGAATATAGTGGCCCTCCTTATCTTTATTTATTAACTTGGGTTGAAAGTCTATTTTATTAATTATTAGGATGGCTACTCCAGCTTGTTTTCCGGAACCATTTGCTTGAAAAACACTTTGCCAGTCCTTCACTCTGAGCTAGTGTTTATCTTTGTTACATAGGTGTGTTTCTTGGATGCAACAGAATATTCGGTCCTGTTTCCCCAACCATTCTGCTAGTCTGTGTCTTTTTATTGGGGAGTTGAGTCCGTTGATGTTGATAGAAACTAGTGACCAACAATTGTTGCTTACTTTAGATGTGGGGTTGGTGGTGTCACTGAGTTTCATTGCTTATATTCTTTTGGTGTTTTTTTGTTGTTGTGTAGTTATCTATTTCCTCTGTTTCCTTAGATGTAGTTGTTTTCTTTGGTTTGGAGTTTCCCTTCTAGTAACTTTTGTAGAGCTGGGTTACTATGTAGATATTGTTTAAATTTGGTTCTGTCTTGGAATATTTTGAATTCTCTATGTTGATTGAAAGTTTTGCTGGGTATAGTATTCTGGGTTGGAATCTGTGGCCCCTTAAGGACTGTATGATTTCTGTCCAGGCCCTTCTGGCTTTCGTAGTTTCTGTTGAGAAATCTGGTGTGATTATGATAGGTCTACCTTCATATGTTACTTGGCCTTTTTCCTTGCTGCTTTTAGAATTTTTTCTTTGTTCTGTAGGTTCGGGGTTTTGACTATGATGTGACATGAAGAATTTCTTTTCTGGTTTAGTCTACTTGTACCAGTTCTGTAGGCCTCTTGTATGTTTATGCCATCTCCTTCTTTAAGTTTGGAAAGTTTTCTTCTATAATTTTCTTGAAAATATTTTCCAGACCTTTGAGCCTGATATCTTCTTTTTCTTATACTCCTATTATTCTTAGGTTTTGTCTTTTCATGGTGTCCTTGATTTCTTGGATGTTTTCTGTTTGGAACTTTTCTCATTTTATTTTTTCTTAGAGAGACTTGTCAATTTCCACAAGTGTATCTTCGGCTCCTGAGATTCATTCTTCCATCTCTTGTATTCTGTTGGTGATGCTTACCTTTGTAGTTCCTGATCTTTTCTCTATGTTTTCCAGCTCCTGGTTTTTCTCTATTTGTGTTTTCTTTATTGATTCTAATTCTGTTTTCATGTCTTCCACCATTTCCTTCATCTATTTGAGTGTGGAGTCCTGCTTTTAATGACAGCTTCTACTTTTTTGTCTGTTTCCTCTCTATGTATCACTAATTGTGCCTCTACTTCTTTGGGTATAATTGCCTGCATTTCTATGATAGCTTTGTTTATTCTTCTTTATTTTCCTTCATTTGTGTGGACATTTCTTTGAGAGCTTTGTGCATTTCTTCTTTGTTTGCCTAAATTTTTGTGGTCATTTCTCTGAGAGCACAATTTGTTTCCTCTTGCTTAGTCTCAATTTCTTTGGCTATTTCTCTGAGGGATTTGTTCATTTTATCTTTATGGCCTCTAATACCTGGAGAAACATAGTTTTGAGGTCGTTTTCTTGTATATCTACTGAATTGAAGTGTCAATTTTTTTGTGGGGTTGCTGGTGAGGTCATTATGTCCTGATTTTTGTTGGTAGTGTTCTTGCATCTGCCTCTATCCATCTGGTTATTCATAATCCTTACTGTTTGTTCCTTGAGATTGTAGTTCGGGCTCTGATCATCTCTTTCTGTTTTTTGGACTGTTTTTTCAGGAAGGTTACAGAGGTTCACTGGTTCGGGAGTGTGCACTGTGGTTTCAATTTTACCTAAGTAAGGCAAGGTTATGGCAGTGTTTGGGAGAGTGCTCTCCCACTTCTCAGACACAGTGTTCTCCCAGCGCTGCCATCTTGCCACCCCCCAGCTCAGTTTTCTTTAAGGGACATGGCAGTGAAACTCTGATCATGTTCCAATGAGTATATGAACAACACATACTTCAACTGACAAATTTTAAAGAAAAACAATATTCTGACATTTTTAAATTTTTATTAATTACACTTTATTTACTTTATTTATCCCCCCAATAAAGCTCTTCCTTCTCCCCTCCAAATCCCATCTTCAACCCCCCTCCATAACATATAATCTGCCATGAAACCTATCTTAGAATTGGCCAATACAGCCTGTAATATATTTACTCTCCTCAGGAGATGTTTTTGATCTTTTGACTCTGTGCTAAAGTGGGGACTGACATTTGCAGGCCTGGCAGGTAGAACTTTTCACCTGTGCCTACCTTCCTTATGTGTTACAGATCCTTCTTCAACAACTTCAAAGCTCTCAAGTAAAATTGCATGAATTTAACTTAATGATCTCTAATGACCCCATTTGATAAGGAAGTAAATCAATGATGTATGAGAGTAAAATTGTGGTTTTTTTCAACCAGGCTGCCAGTACCTCAATAAATGATTTAATGCTGTTTCTTTCTGGCCTATAGGTTTGGTATGGCCAGAATAGTCTATTTTTGCTGAGGGTTATAGGCTGTTTAGTTCTCTATTTAATGTTAAATAAAACTTTCGTCCTTTAATTTTTTGCTGTTAAATTTTAATACAACATGATAGGATTAATAAGATTTGCTATCCCCTTTATAAATTAGGTTTAATTAAAAGTTTTGCTTTGATTTTATTTTAAAAAGAGCAGATTTAAAGTTATGCTAAAGATTATAGTTGAGTATAAGATTGAGTTTACCTAGCCTCTTTGTTTAGGATTTTTTTAAGGTTAAATCTAAAATTGGTAATCATAAAGTTTTGCCTATATAGATCAACCTAAAATTTGGTTGTAAAACAAACATTTGAAAAATATGCCAAATTGAGAATATAACATTGTGTTTTATAGGATGAAGTATAGAGTAGTTGATAAAGGAAGACAAAGAGTCACTCAAATATGCTGGCATTCAGACTTGTCAGAGATCTAATAAATATGGCATTTTAACATATGTAAGCTTATTATGACAGAGTCCAACCTGTTTAGACACAAAAAACAAATTAATTCAGTTTTTACAGGTGCAACCTATAGTTTTTTTTTATTTAAAATAAAAATAGCCCAATTTTCAACACTTTAAATGTATTTACTGATGGTTCATTATGTGGTGTTGCTGTCTACGCTTATAAAGTAAAACAATATTTTTACAAGTGTCTAACACATATGCACAAATAGCAGAGTTATCTGCAGTAATGGCTGTGTTACAAAGTTTTATTAAGCAGTCTTTGGACATTTTTATACATAGTGCATATGTAGCTCAGTCTTTTTTTCTAGGTAGTCAAATTCAGACATCTCTCCTGCTGGAATTTTATGTTTACAAATTCAAAATTTGATTAAAATAAACTTTCCTTTTTTTTATAGGACATTTGAGGGTTCATTCTAAGTTGCCAGGACCCCTGTCTAAAGGAAATACATTGGCAGATAAAGTCACCAAAGTTTATTGTTCACAGTTTAAAAGAGCTCATGATGTCCATAATATGCATTATCTTAATAGTGAAACCTTGAGACTCAAATATGGATTGACAAAGGAAAGGCCCATAGTATAGTCAAGGCTTGCAGTATTTATCCTCAATTTCAGCCTTTTCCTCATTTGGGAGTCAATGCTAAAGGACTGGTTCCAAATCAGATTTGGCAAATGGGTATTACTCATATTCTGGAATTTAAACAATTAAAATATGTACATGATTGCATAGATACCTATTCTGGATTTATTTTGCTACTCCTCAACCAGAAAAACTTATAAAAAAGTTATTGCTCATTTTCTACAGGCTTTTAATGTTCTAGGAGCTCCTAAGCAATTTAAAACCAACAATGGGATAGGATATACTAGCAAATCTTTTAAAATATTTTGGCAACGGTTTCAAGTTTCTCATATAACTAAAATACTTTACAATCCTCAAGGACAAGACATGGTAGAGCATGCCCACTAAAGAATTAAGATTTATTCGCAAAAAAAAAAAAAAAAAAAAAAAAAGAAAGGGGATTTACTCCCCTGGACACCTAACCTAACAATCATCTTAATCATTTTCTTTTCATTCTGTATTTTTAAAATTTGGATAAGCTTGGTAAATCTGCAGCAGATAGATTTTGGCATACAGAAACTAAGAAAGTCAAGGTGACTGTTTATTGGGCGTATTTCCTAATCTACCTCTAAGACATTCAGTTTCCTGGAATAGTCCAGAAGCCCTTGTTTTCGTCAACAACACATGTTTGCTGAGTTTTCCTGCTTTTGAAGGAACACAAGTAAAACAGACTCTTAAGTTACAGGAATAGGAATAGGTTATCATCTTTGCTTTACAAGAGAGACTATTCGTCAGGACTACTTACCAGTCTCCCCCGTCCAGGTCATAGTTCGGAATGTCTACTACTCTGAAGTTGGGGTGGCAGCTCAAGCCTCCTTTTGCAACAAGGCAAAGTGGAACATTGGAGGGATATTATTGTCCCTTCCTATGGGAGTTAAGAATGATAGTCTTACATCTCCAATGAGTTACCCACCCTGTGAGAAAGGGGATCAAAAAACTTGTCCTCGACTGATCGTTCCTTGGACAAAATGTATTGGAGAAATGCCCACCATCTACTCCTGGGACAATGACCCTGCATTTACAGTTGTTGGCTGGACTTGTCCATCCTTAAGGGTATTAAGAACTTGACTCCTGTTAAAGTCATTCAAAATTCCTTTGTTTTAGAAAAATCTTTTTGTGCTGTACTTGGAGGACTTCAAATAAAAATGTGGCAAATCTATGTATGGAAATTGGAGGCTGCATTGGGACATATAGGCATTCTCTCTGGAAATGCAAGGAGATTTGCTAAAGTAATCAAGTATAATTCCGTTTTGACATGTGTTAATCCCCCTTATTTACTGCTAATTGGAAACATTGTAGTAAGACATTTTAAGAACAATGATACTATTCAATTTGTATATCACAATCTTACTAATTATGTTAGTACTGATAATAATGCTCTTTCAGTATTAATTGTTAAACAACCTGCTTTTGTTATGATTCCTGATGGGGTTTCTGATTCTTGGTATGGTGAAAGAGAATTTAATTGGACTCAGGTTCAGAATCAACTTGATGGTATTTGGATTAACAAAACCTTCTCATTGGACATGTTAACAATGAGAAATAAGATCCATGACATAGAATCTGCCAAGAAACCTTGGTTATAATTTGCTAATACAGTCTGGGATATATTTACTATCCTCAGGAGGTGTTTTTGATCCTTTGACTGCTTAAATGGGGACTGACAATTGTGAACATGGCAGGTATGGGTTTGTTGGCCTGTGCCTGCCTTCCTGGTGTATCAGTTTCTTCTTCAACAGCTTCAACATATGCAAGTGTAGTTACATGAATTTATATTTAATATCACTAACAATCCCCTTTAATATGGATGTAAGACAATGACTCAGTGACGTGTAAGAGCAAAATTGTAGTTTCTCCAACATAAGACAAAGGCTCGTAATACTGCATTCTACACCTTGATGATGAGTAAGGAAAAATGCACATTTTGCCAACCTAAGACAGGCTATCCATAACACAAAGAAGGGGGAACTGAAGGCGTCTGGTTATTGGAATTATGCACTCTGGCCACGGCAGATGTGATTTTATGTAAGTTCCATGTCTCAGAGACAGTCCTTGGCAGTGTCTGCAAATAGGGTGTTCTGAGCCTGAGAAGTAGATAGCAAGCTCCCTGCAACCTTGGGAACCAGTGAGCAAAATTTGTGTAACCTTGAGTGAATTCCTGGATGCCTTGCCAGGTGGTACAGATATGTTGTTACTATGAAAAATTGTTTTCCTTGATCCCTTTGCTTTATGTGTTGTTTGAAAGTTCTGTAAACTGAGACTTGATCAGAAATCTTTCTTATCTCCATTCTTGAGTCTTTGTCCCCACATTTCCACTTTCTCTTTCAGGTGAACTCTGTTTGGCTACTCTGCAGGACTGGTCAGGTTATATTCTTTTTTTCCCTGCTCTTAGTGACTCAATTTCTCAGGGAAACCTAGATGCTGCCAGCCTATTTCATCAATAAGAATATGAAGGTACTTTTAGTCAGTATGCCAATAACTGCTCAGTTCAAAGTCACAACCTAAGAAATTTCAGATCCAAGAACACAGCAAGAGACCACTTTGTCATTTGGTACATTACCTTTAATAATACTTCACTTTAAAGCTTTCCTATGTAGGAAGCTGTCCAATTAAATATACATTAAAGTTTCATTTCCTACCTGACATTGTCACAGAGGTAAACAAGAGTAAAGGTGTGATATCTGGATAAAGGTATGAGAAAAAGGCTTATTGGGTTTCACAAGAAAAAGTCACTTGTGCCAAGGATCAGAGATAATGGACACTGAGGAAAGTTCATTTATTCATGTCCTTTGAAACTCAAGATTCTCTCAGGTGCTGACTGGATAAGAGGGAAAATGATGTCATGCATAAGGTAAAATCAGTAAGAGTTTCAGTAGCCAGTTATTAGAAGGGCTAAGTGGATAGATAGCCTGCTTGATAGACAGGCTAAGCAGCTCTACCTGTTTCAATCTGCGCTGCTGAAAGCACACAGCCCAGAGATGACAGTTCCCGTGTCCAAGACTCTTAGTTCAGTAAAAGTGTCACATATTTCTTTCAAGTGATCATTAGGACATGTGACTTTCACATAATCACAGATACCATTACTATTTGTTAAGTGCACAGATATCTCTTCAGTCAGTGAATTACTTACTGTGGAAATGCTCCCTGACCAAGGCAACTCTTTGAACAAAAAGCATTTAATTGGGACCTCATATTTTTACAGAGACCATCCATGATGCCACATCAGCAAGCAGACAACATGTTTTAATCCTTCAGCTGAACTGAGAGTACTTCAAACTAAACTACATGTGGCAGGTTGAAAGAGAGAGACTGAGAGAGACAGAGAGCTAAGAGCTAAGAGCTAAGTACAGATTCAGAAATGAGAGAGAGAGACCAACAGAAATAAATATATTAAGGGATATTGACCGAGACAGAGACTCCAGTGTGCCTGATCACTTTCATTGGCATATCAACTTTAAAGCACACCCTTATAAAAAATAATTCCATTAGGAATTATATAAAAAGTTATCCTAACACATACCAGACTCACTGGGGACTCAACATATAAATAGATGAGCTTCAGGTGGACATTTCAATTCAAATCACCAGGAAGTGGAAGAAGATTGACGGACTTCTAGACTAAAAGAACATAGCTATGCTGATAGTTTGTCATTCAATACAATGATTAAAGTCCTAGCAACTTCAAAGTTCTAAAGAAGAGGACTGACATTCTCCTTTGGGGAAAATGTGGGATATTTCCATAACAGACTATTCTTCAGCTAAGAAAATTACATCATTTTTTTTTATTCAGGTAAATGGATGAACCAAATAAATATAATCCTGTGTGAAACAACTAAAGTAACTAAAGCAGAAAGAAAATATGGTATGTATGAACTTATTAGGGGTATAAAGTTTCAGTAAGCTATCTATTATGACCAAACCAGTCTTCCACTAAGGGGATTGAGTGGCAGTTAATATATTTTTTGAGCCAGAGCATCTTATGGAAATTTTCATGCACCCAGGCTTTTGTTATTATGGTATGTTACTCGCTGCCCTCAACTGATAGATCAGTGCCATGTTCTTGCATCCAGAGAGGTTTACTTCTGCATCAAATGGGATTGCATACATAGACCCACAGTCTGATATTATGCAGAGAGAGACCTTGAAACACCCATCTGTAAATGGGATTTCCCTATGAAATTCTCCCTATCCTCAGAGTTCTGGGCAGCCTGCAGGAGAGGACACAAGAAGAGTGTCATAAAAAGAGGTAATTGAGAACACAGGAGAAAAATTTCCTGAGAATCAGGCCACAGAGGAATATGATGCAGCGAGCCTTGGAGATACCTTACAAGCCAGAATCAGATAGAAGTGGGAGGAGGAGCTCTCTTATCAGAGAACTAGAGAAAGGGCATATTGGTAGAAGGAGGATGTTGGGAGGAAATAGAGGGGGAGGAGTGTGACTGCAGCAGAAGGGATACAAAGGGAACACATCATAATAAATAAATATATAAGAAAAAAACTGTGATTAAGGGAATGAAGTATAGAGCTCTTCAGGATTGTTGTTCTCTTCTTAGGGGTGGTGCCAGGGTGTGGAAACTGTGAACTCAGTCTTCTTTAAAGGCCTTGGCACTGAGAATCTGATCAAATTCCAATGAGTATATGAACCACACATACTTCAACTGTAATATTTTACAGTAAAACAAATTTTTAGTCTGACACATAGGCAGCAATTTGAACCTGGGAGCAATGGAAAAGGAGTGTAATGTATGTTATATGATATTTCCACGTAATCAATTAAACTACTATGTTGACAACTTTTACAATGACTTTTAACATGGAGAAAAGATTCCGCTAAAGTAGGGCAGAGTATGACATTATAAGGCATGCTTTTCAGGAACTTATTATGTTTCAGAGAATCCTAGCCATGAACTGGTGGTTACCCAGGTACTTCAGACCCCATGAGCTCTGGTGGCATCTATGAACAAGCAGTCCTGGCACTAAAACTATGTTTAGAGTGTTTGTCTGGAGGTCCTCAGCAGGAAACACTGCTCCTATTGTGACCTATGATATAACATGGTCACATTACTCTGTCCTGATGGACCAGTTTTTACTCTAAACCCCAGGACCAAGAGGATTTCTCACTGACCATGGAGAAGGATAAAGTTACCATTCCAGCCGTGTCAGCCAAGGCATCCCTGCTTGTAAAGGGTTGGCAACAGTAGTTTTCTACAGCACCAGCTGTCGAAGAGTATACTGTCCCTCTTTTCTAATTTTACATACACTGATTTTTCTCTATTTTAGCCAAACTAATCACAGGACTTTTCTGTTTCCTTCTCTAGACCCTGCCATATATTATATCAATAAGAATGTGAAGGACATGAGTTACTGTTCAATTAAAAACACAACCAGGAAATTTCAAATCCAATACCACAGTAGGAGATTACTTTGTCATTCAACACATTCTCCTAAATCCCACATCTTTAAGATGTTTCCCTACTTAGGAAGCTGTCAAATTAAATGAACTTTAAAGTTACATTTCTTACCTGACATTGTCACAGAGGTAAACATGAGTAAAGGTGTGGATCTGGATGAAGGGCTGAGATGAAGGCTTGCATGTTTTCACAATAAAAAGTCACATGAGCACAGAATTAGAGATACTGGACTCTGAGCAAAGTTTCTTTACTCATCTCCATAGAAATTTCAAAATTCTCTAAGTTGCTGATTGGCTGAGAGAGAGAATGATGTCATGAAATGGGTGAAAGCCAGTAAGAATTTCAGGAGCCAGTTGTTATAAGCGCCAAGTAGACAGCCTGCTTGAGAGAAAGTCTTAGAAGCTCTACATGCCTTAATCTTGGCAGCTTAAAGCACAAAACACAGAGATGACATTTCCTGTGTCCAAGACTCTTAGTTCAGGAAAAATGTCACATATTGGTTTCCAGTGCTCATTAGTAAAGTCATGTATCCTTGACATGTGAATTTCACATTATCACAGATTCCATTATTAATTGTTAAGTGCACAGATATGTCCTCAGTCAGTGAATTACTTATTTGGAAAATGCTCCTTGACAAAGGCAACTCTGAATAAAAAGCACTTAATTTGTGGTTTTCTTATATTTTTACAGAAAATTCCAAGGACTAAATAACAGGACTGACAATCTTCTTAGGGGAAAATGTGGAATATTTCTATAACAGAATATTACTCAGTTAAGAAAATGACATCATGATATTTTCAGGCAAACAGATGGAACCAGGAAAAATCATTCTTGTTGAAGTAAATAAAATACAGTATTTATTCATTTATTAGGAGGTCTCCTAATAGTGAGGTATAAAGTTCGAATGGGCCTTCTATTGTGAACAAACCAGTATTCCACTAGGGGTATTGGGTTGCAGTTAATTGAATTCAGGGCCAGGGCATCCCATAGAAATTTTCAAAAAACTGAGGCTCTTGTAATTAAAATATGTTGCTCTCTGCCCTCAACTGATAGTCAATGCAAATGTTCTTGCTTCCACAAAGATGCTTCCTTCAGCATCAAAAGTGCTTGCATAAGAGACTCACAATTTGATATTGTGCAGAGAGACCTTAAAACACCCAGATCTAAATGAGGTTTCCCTATGAAATTCTCCCTTCTGTCATATCTCTGGGGAGCTTGCAGGAGAGAAGACAGTAAGAGTGTCATAAGTAGAGGGAATTTAGGACACAAGGAGAACAATACCCTGATAATCAGACCCTAGAGGAAGATGCTGCAGCCAGTCTCGATGACACCTGATAAGCTAGGGCAGATAGAAGGGGAGGAGGACCTTCCCTATCATGTAACTAGAGAAATGGCCTAAGGGGAGGAGAAGGACTGTGGGTGGGACTGGTAGCAGAGGAGGGAAGGGGCAGCAGAGGGGAAACAAAGTGAACAAATCATAATAAACAAATACATAAAAAAATCGGTGATCAAGGTGATAATGTGCAGAGCTCGTCAGGACTGATAGCTTCTTCGTGGGGGTGGTGGCAGGGTATGACAAGGATGAAATCAGTTTTCCTTAAGGCACTTGGTATTGAGAATCTGACCATGTTTCAATGAGTATATGAAAAACACATTCTTCAATTGATGCGTTTTAAAGAAATAAAATTTTACTGTGACAAATGGGCAGGAATTTCAACCTGGGAACAATGGAAAAGGAGTGTAATATATGTTATATGAAATTCCCACATAATCAATAAAAAAATACGTTGACAACTACTGCAATGACTTTTAACAGGGAGCAAAATTTCTACTAAAGGAGGGCAGAGTTTGACTTTGTAAGGCATGCTTTCAGGACCTCATTATGTAGCAGAGATTCTTAGCCATGAACTAGTGGTTACCCAAATACCTCAGAACCCATTAACTCAGGTGGCACCTAAAACAAGCAGTCATGGCACTAATAGTAAGTTTTCAGCATTTGTCTGGAGGGCATATGCAGGAATACACAGCTGCTCTTTTGTCCTAGGCATACAACACAAACCCATTTCTCTGTTCTGAATTCCAAGTTTTGACTGTAAACCCCAAGACCAGGAGGGTTTCTCTCTGACCCCAGAGTAGGACACAGCTGTTGCTTCAGCCTGGTCAGCCAAGGCAACCCTGCTCATAGAGGGTTGCCCACACTTGTGTGGAAAAGTACCAGCTGTCAAAGATTATTGCCTCTCAGTTCTTTCATATACACCAATCTTTCTCTGTTTCACCCAAAACAGTACCAGGCATTGTATATGGTTTCTTTCACATTTCCAGCTCTTAAAGACTCAATAATCCAGGGAACTCTAGACCTTGCCAGCCTATTTTATCAATAAGATTGTGAAGGTACATTTATTGAGTACAGGAGTAACTGGTTAGTTCAAAGTCAAAACATAGGAAATTTTAGATCCAAGACCACAGTAGAAGACCACCTTGTCATTTAGCACATTCACCTTAATCCCTCATCACTTTGAAGCTTCCCTACTTAGGAAGGTGTCCAGTTAAACAAACATTAAAGTTTCATTTCCTACCAGATATTGTCACAAAGGTAAACAGGAGTAAAGGTGTAGGACCTGGATAAAGGGATGAGATAAAGACTTGTTGGGTTTCACAAGAAAATAACTTGTGCCCAGGATCAGGGATACTGGACACTGAGAAATGTTTGTGTATTCATCTCTATGGAAATCTCAATATTCTCACAGGCCCTGATTGGCTGAGAGGCAGAATGATGTCATTAAACAGGTTAAAGGCAGTAATAGTACCAGGAGTCAGTTATTAAAAGACCCAAATGGACAGCCTGCTTGAGATAAAGGCTGAGCATCCCCACATGTTTAAATCTGGGCAGCTGAAAGCACACAACCCAGAGACAACAAGACTATTATTTCAGCAAGTATCACATATTTCTTTCAACTGGTCATTAATAAAGTCATGTATCTTTGACAGGTGACTTTCACATCATCACAAATTCCACTATTATTTGCTAAATGCACAGATATGTTCTCAGTCAGTGAATTACTATCTGTTCAAGTGCTCTCTAACCAAGAAAATCTTTGAACATAAAGAATTTAACTCAGAATTTGCTTATATATTTACAGAGACCATCCATGACATCATGTCAGAAAGCAGACAACTTGAAGTCCTTCAGAAGAACTGGTAGATTTTCATATTAAACCATAACCCCTTTAACACTGAACTGTCAAGGGCTACATCTGTGCAGGGGTTGTAGGTTATTTCCATGTATAGTATTGGTTGGAATATGATTCTCAGGAAAGATCCCTGTACTCAATTTTTTTTGGTTCTGTTGCTCTCCTGTGGACCTCCTGTCTTCTCCAGATCTTACTATTTCTCACTTCTTTTATTAGATTCCATGCACTCTGCTCAACAGGTGGCCATAATTCTCAACATCTGCTTTCACAGTCTACAGAGCAGCGCCTTTTAGAGACACTTTATGGCAGGCTCCTAACGTGTTCCCTGTTTTCTCCTTCTTCTGATGTCCATCCTCTTTGCATTTCAGGATGGGGATTGCACTTTTCAGCCAGAGTCCTCCCTCTTGATTAGTTTATTTAGATGTACAGACTTTTGTAGGTTTATCTCATATTATATGTCTATATGAGGGAGTATATGCACATGTGTCTTTCTGCCTCTTGGATAGCTCACTGAGGATGATCTTTTCCAGTTACCACCATTTATCTTCAAATTTCGTGATTTCTTTTCTTTTTTTTATTTGCTGACTAATGTTCTACTGTGTAGAATTACCACAATTTCTGTAACCATTCTTCAGTTGAGGGGGCATCTGGGTTTTTTTCCAGGTTCTGGGCATTACAAATTAAGCTGCTACAAACATGGTTGAGCAAATGTCCTTATTGTGTATTGGAGCCTTTTTTGTATATATGACTAGGAGTTGCATAGCTGGATCTTGAATAAGCAATCTTCCTGGTTTTATGAGCAAGCACCAGATTGATTTCCAGAGTGGTTGTACAAGTTTACATTTCCAACAGCAATGGAGTAGGGTTTCCCTTTGTCCACAACCTCTTCAGCATGTGCTGTCACTTGAGTTTTTGATCTTGGCCATTCTGATGGGTGTAAGGTGAAATCTCAGGGTCGTTTTAATTTGCATTTCCCTGATGGCTAATGAGGTTGAGCATTTCTTTAAGTGTTTCTCTGCCATTCGATATTCCTCTATCAAGAATTCTATGTTTAGCTTGGTTCCCCATTTTTTAATTGGATTTCTTGACTTGTTGCTTTTCAACTTCTTTAGTTCTTTATATATACTGGACATTAGCCCTCTGTCACATAGAGGCTTGGTGAAGATTCTTTCTCAATCTGTAGGCATTCATTTTGTTTTGATGACAGTGTCCTGTGCTTTACAGAAGCCTTCCAGTTTCATGATGTCCCCTTTACTGATTCTTGCTCTTAGAGCCTGTGCTGGTGATGTTCTGTTCAGGAAGTTGTCTCCTGTGCCAATGGCTCTTCTCCAATTGTTCTTCTAAGTGATTTAATGTGTCTGTTTTTATTTTGAGTTCTTTGATCCACTTGGACTTTAGTTGTGTGCTGGTTGATAAGTATGAAACTATTTGCATTTTTCTACCTATAGACATCCAGTTAGACCAGCACCATTTGTTGAAGATGCTATCTTTTTTCCATTATGTGGTTTTGGCATCTTTTTTAATCTTAGGTGTCCATAAGTGTTTGGGTTTATTTCTGTGTCTTCTGATTGATTCCATTGATCCACAATTTGTTTCTGTGCCATTTCCATGCACTTTTTTATTACTGTTGCTCTATAATATGGCTTTAGATCAGGGATAGAGATACCTTTTGAATATCTTTTATTATAGAGCATTGTTTCAGCAATTCTGGGTTTCTTGTTATGAAGTTGAGAATTTTTCTTTCAAAATCTGTAAAGGATTATGTTGGTAATTTGATGGGAATTGCATTGTATCTGTAGATTGCTTATAGTAAGATGGCCATTTTAACAAAGTTAGGCTTACCAAGTCATGAGCATGGGACATCTTTGCATCTTGTGATATCTTCTTCTAATTCTTTCTTCAGAGACTTTGACTTGCTTGGTTAGGGTCATAACAACCTAGTTTCTGTCTTTGACTGAATGCCAGAACACATCAAAGATATCATCCACTATGAATAAGTAGGCTTCATTTCATATAAGCAAGGGTGGTTCAATATACAGAAATCAATGGATGTTATCCACCATATTAAAAAAATGAAAAAAATAAAACCATGATAATCTCTTTGAATGCTGAAAAAGCATTTGACAAAATCCAATATCCCTTCATGTTTAAAGTATTGGATAGATCAGGGATACAAGGTACATATCTAGATATAGTAAAGGCAATATACATCAAGCTTATAGCCAATATTAACCTAAACAGAGAGAAAATTAAAGCAATCCCAATGAAATCAGAGACAAGACAAAGCTGCCCACTCTCTCCATATATGTTCAACATAGTTCTGGAAGTCCTTGCTAGAGCAATAAGACAATTGGAGGAGATTAAGGGGAAACAAATTGGGAAGGAAGAAGTCAAAGTATCACTGTTTGCAGGTCATATGATACCTGAGTGAAACCCAAAATTCTACCTGTCAATTCTTACACCTGCTAAACACCATCAGCCAAGTGGATGGATAAAAAAATTAACTCAAATAAAATCAGTAGCCATCCTGTATACAAAAGATAAAAGGGGTGATAAAGAAATTAGGGAAATAAAAGAAATCATATTATCTAAGAAGGCCATACCTCCTAACCCTAAGCAGACATCTCCTCACTATGGATCCACATATAAATCGATGTGCTTTGAGGGGACATTGCAATTCAATTCACCAGGAAATAGAAGAAGATGGAGGACCACCCCTATATGGGTAATTAAAGAAAGGCATAGGGGTAGAAGAATGATGGTGGGTGGGACTAGTAGGAAAAGACTGAGTTGGCAGCAGAGAGTATACAAATTGAACAAATCATAATAAATAAATACATAAGAAAAATTTAGATTTTACCCATTATACTTGCTTTTTGTGAAGTATTAGTTCTGGTTCATTTCCTCAACCCTGTTCCAAGATCTCTTTTTCTGTTTGCTCTCCAAGCTCTGCTCCCTTGCCCTCTCTCCTTCCACTTATTTCCTAAAATATGGCTCCTTCCACTCATTTCCCACCCTCTGGCTCCTCCCATCACTCACCATTATGGCTAGTTGCTTTATTCTGGCCTGTTTACACAAAGTTGAGACAGGATGCTTAGAATAAATATCACAATGCAATATTTGGTTAGAAGCCAGAGAGTGGGAGGTAGAAATCAGGATTTGAATGAACAGGGGTAGGTGTATAACTTTCAAAAAAAAAAAAACCATACCAACAATGGTATGATATCACAGTGCTATGATGACAACACAATGCTATTATGACATCACAATGGCATTATGTCATCAAAATGTTGTTATGACATCATAATGGTATTATTAATTTACAATGCTCTTAAGATTTCAAAGTGGTATTATGAGATCACAATGCTATTATGACACCTCATTGATATTATGACATCACAACCTTCTTGTGACATCTCATTATATCATGCCATCACAATGGTGTCATGACTTCTCAGTGCTATTATAACATAACAGTGGTATTTTGACATAACTGTTATTATGATATCAGAATGCTATGGTGAAATGATTGTTGTATGGCATCTCAATAGATTTTTGACATCACAATGGCTTTATCATTTCAAAATGCTAGTATGCTCTCACATTGGTATGTTAACATCAGAATGATAATATGATATCACAATGGAATTATGACATCACAGGACTATTATTACATTAATTGTAAGATATCACAATGAAATTATAACATAACAATGCATTTATAACATCACAATGCTATTCTGAGAGCACAGTGGTATAATATCCAATGGGATTATGACATTGCAATGGTAATATGATATCTAAATGCTATTACAACATCCGAATAGTATGACATTCCAATGGAACTATGACATCACAACAGTATTATGAGATCATAATTATATTATGACATCACAATAGTCTGAGATCTCTGTGCTATCTGACATCACAATGATAGGATATCACAATGATGTTATGACTGCATAATTGTATAACGACATCACAATGCTATTATGACCTTACAATGATGAAATCACATTACAGTGATATAATGACATCACAATTCTATTATAACATCACAATGGTATTTTGAATGACTGTGGTATGTAATCACAATAGAATTTTGACATCACAATGGCGTTATGATCACAAAAGGCAATTATGACATCACAGTGGTATTGTGACATTACAATGGCATTATGACATTAAAATGTTATTTTGATATCACAATGGTATCTTGACATCACAATTATATTACATCACAATGCTGTTACGAAATCTCATTGACACAATCACATCACAATACTATAATGATATTACAATGGTATGACATTTCAAGGCAATTATGACAACACAATATAACAGCACAAAGTTTTTATGACATTTCAATATTATTATGACATCAAAATTCTATTATGACATCACAACTTTATTATGGCATCTCATATTATGTCATCAAAATAGTATGATATCTCAGTACTATTATGATATCACAAAGGTATTATGACATCACATCACTATGTAACAACAGAATGCTATTATGATATCAAAATGGCATTATGACATAAATATTGTATGACGTCATATTTTTATGATGATATCACACTTTCATTATGACATCTAAATGCTATTGTGATATCACATTGATACAATTTCATAACAATTGTTTCATGACATCTCAGTGCTTTTATGACATCACAATGGTATAATATAATAACGGTGTCATGATATCCCAATGGTATTATGACATCACAATATTATGACATTAAAATGCTATTATAGTGTCACAATGGTATTATGACATCACAGTTCTCTTATGACATATAATGGAGTTACTACATAACAATGGTAAGACATCCTAATTCTATAATAGCCTCACAATGATATGACATCACAATGGTATTATGACATCACAATGCTATTACGTCATCACAATGCTATTATAACATTATGACATCACAATAACATTTTGACATCAAAATACAATTATTTCTCCATGTATGTTCATTGAAAGCTTTGCATGGTTGGCATCTTTGGTCTCTTAGAGTTGCATGACACCTTCCTAGGCCCTTTTGGCTTTCATAGTTTCTAATGAGAATTCTGGTAAGATTCTGGTGGGTCTACCTTCGTATGTTACTTAGCCTTTTCCCTTGTTGCTTTTAATATCTTTTCTTTGTTCTTTAGATTTAGTGTTTTCACTATGTGATGTGATGTAATTCTTTTCTGGTCTAGTATATTGGGTTTTCTTTGGGCCTCTTGTATATTTATGGATATCTCTTTAAGATGGGAAAATTTTCTTCTATGATTTTTCTTGAAGATATTTTCTGGACTTTGGAGCCTGAAGTATTCTTTTTCATAGATTTCTATTATTCTTAGATTTCATATTTTCATGGAGTCCTTGATTTCTTGGATATTTTGTTTTTGGGACTTTTCTGATTTTACTTTTTCTTTGAGAGAAGTATGAATTTCTGTGAGAATATCTTCAGCACTAGAGATTCTCTCTTCCATTTTGTGTATTCTGTTGCTGATGCTTACCTTTGTGGTTCCTGATCTTTTCTCTAAGTTCTCCAGATACAGAGTTAATAAAATGTAACTAATAATGAAAAGAAAAAAATGCTATCATGATATTACCATGATATAAAAACTCAATGCTATTATGATATCACAGTAGTATTATGACATCACACTACTATTATGATTTCACAATGGTGTTATGACTTCACAATTGTATTATGAAATCACAATTGTATGACATCACAATGGTATTAGGACAACATAATGCTGTTATGAAACCATAATGTTATTATGACATCACAACTGTATGACATATCAATGCTATTATGACAACACAATGATATGACCTCACAATGGTATTAAGATATCACAATGCTAATACGACATCACAATATATTATGACATCACAACAACAATACATCCCAATTTTATGATTTCACAATGGTATTATGACATCACAATTTTATTATGACATCTCAATGTTTTGTAATCTCAATGATGTCATAACATCTGAGTGCTATTATGATTTCACAAAGCTAATATGACATCATATGGTATGATATAACAATGAAATTACAACATCACAATAATAATATTACATAATAATGCAATTATGACATCACAATGATATCCTGACATCACATGTATATTATCATATCACAATGGTACTAGGACATCACATGCTGTTTTAACATCACAATGGTATTATAACATCAAAGTGGTATTATGACATCAAAATGCTATAATTATATCACAATAATATGTCACCTCAATGCTATTATGACACTACAATGTTTTGACATTTCAATGATTTTATGTTTTCAGAATGATAAGACATCACAGGTGCTATTATGATATCATAAAGCTATTATGGCATTCACAATTGTATGATATCATTATTAAATTATGACTTCACAATGGTATTCTGACTTAAAAATGCTATTATGACATCACAAAGGTATTATGAGATCTCAATGCTATGATGACATCACAAAGGTAGTATGACTTCACAATTTTATTATGACATCAAAATGGTATTTTCACATCACACTGATATTATGACATCACAATACTATTATGAATTCATAACAGTATGACCGGTATGACTTCACAATGGTATTAGGACATCACAATGATTTGATGACATTACAAAGCTGTTATGACCTCATAATTTTATTATGGTATCCTAATGAGGTTATGACATCACAATGATATGACCTCACAATGCTATTATGACATCAGAATGCTATTATGAAATCATAATGGTGTTATGACATCACAATGTTATGATGACATCACAATGATATTATGCTATCACAACAATGTTATTACTTTACAATGCTATTATAACATTAAAATGCTATTATGACATTGCAATTGGATCATGAGATAAAAAATCATCATGACATCCCAATGC